>NC_084750.1:15244003-15251503 GCF_033978785.1 Entelurus aequoreus | reverse complement strand
AGAATTTTACAGTAAAACAGAGTGTGACCATTTTACTGTAAATTTTATAAATAAATTCAGTCTATTATACAGCATTATTCACATGTGAATAACATAAATACAGTCTATTATACAGCATTATTCACATGTGAATAACATAAATACAGTCTATTATACAGCATTATTCACATGTGAATAATATAAATACATTCTATTATACAGCATTATTCACATGTGAATAATATAAATACAGTCTATTATACAGCATTATTCACATGTGAATAATATAAATACAGTCTATTATACAGCATTATTCACATGTGAATAATATAAATACATTCTATTATACAGCATTATTCACATGTGAATAACATAAATACAGTCTATTATACAGCATTATTCACATGTGAATAATATAAATACAGTCTATTATACAGCATTATTCACGTGTGAATAATATAAATACAGTCTATTATACAGCATTATTCACATGTGAATAACATAAATACAGTCTATTATACAGCATTATTCACATGTGAATAACATAAATACAGTCTATTATACAGCATTATTCACACGTGAATAATATAAATACAGTCTATTATACAGCATTATTCACATGTGAATAACATAAATACAGTCTATTATACAGCATTATTCACATGTGAATAACATAAATACAGTCTATTATACAGCATTATTCACATGTGAATAACATAAATACAGTCTATTATACAGCATTATTCACATGTGAATAATATAAATACAGTCTATTATACAGCATTATTCACGTGTGAATAATATGAATACAGTCTATTATACAGCATTATTCACATGTGAATAATATAAATACAGTCTATTATACAGCATTATTCACATGTGAATAACATAAATACAGTCAATTATACAGCATTATTCACGTGTGAATAATATAAATACAGTCTATTATACAGCATTATTCACATGTGAATAACATAAATACAGCATTATTCACATGTGAATAACATAAATACAGTCTATTATACAGCATTATTCACATGTGAATAATATAAATACAGTCAATTATACAGCATTATTCACATGTGAATAACATAAATACAGTCTATTATACAGCATTATTCACATGTGAATAACATAAATACAGTCTATTATACAGCATTATTCACATGTGAATAATATAAATACAGTCTATTATACAGCATTATTCACATGTGAATAACATAAATACAGTCTATTATACAGCATTATTCACGTGTGAATAATATAAATACAGTCTATTATACAGCATTATTCACATGTGAATAACATAAATACAGCATTATTCACATGTGAATAACATAAATGCAGTCTATTATACAGCATTATTCACATGTGAATAACATAAATGCAGTCTATTATACAGCATTATTCACATGTGAATAACATAAATACAGTCTATTATACAGCATTATTCACATGTGAATAATATAAATACAGTCTATTATACAGCATTATTCACATGTGAATAACATAAATACAGTCTATTATACAGCATTATTCACGTGTGAATAATATAAATACAGTCTATTATACAGCATTATTCACATGTGAATAATATAAATACAGTCTATTATACAGCATTATTCACATGTGAATAATATAAATACAGTCTATTATACAGCATTATTCATATGTGAATAACATAAATACAGTCTATTATACAACATTATTCACGTGTGAATAATATAAATACAGTCTATTATACAGCATTATTCACGTGCGACTAATATAAATACAGTCTATTATACAGCATTATTCACGTGTGAATAATATGAATACAGTCTATTATACAGCATTATTCACATGTAAATAATATAAATACAGTCTATTATACAGCATTATTCACATGTGAATAACATAAATACAGTCTATTATACAGCATTATTCACATGTGAATAACATAAATACAGTCTATTATACAGCATTATTCACGTGTGAATAATATAAATACAGTCTATTATACAGCATTATTCACATGTGAATAATATAAATACAGTCTATTATACAGCATTATTCACATGTGAATAACATAAATACATTATACATTTACAGTACATGTACAGTACATGTAAATATATAAATTAGTATTTTTATGGTCTTACGGTATGAGTAAAAGTTATAATGATGTAACAAATAAATCCATCAAGTAACATTTAGCACAATGCGTATTCTCTGTGTTGTTTGAGTATTGATTGTTTGCCGCAGGGCTCCAGTTTGATTGATTGAAGCACCTGATTGATAAGTTTAGGAAAAGCACAGGAAGAGGTGTTTTTTTTGGGGGGGGATGCAACACTTATTTTTGTTGAGTGACTTGAAATTTCCCAGGCAGTCCCTTCTTCCCTCCCCAAGGGCGCAGGCTGGACCCGCCCCAGGGACAGGACGGTGTGGACCGGTCCCGCCTCCCCCTCTCATTTCACATAAGCACACGGTGTCACAATCAGACAAGTATTTATGTTCTCTACTCCGGGGGTTCTTTACCTTTTGAACCCCGCTCAAATGATCCAGTCAAATAATCACCCAGGTCATTATCAAGGCTTAGGTCAGGCTGATTACAAAATATATACTAATCAAAATGTACTGCAAAATAAGGGACTCATAAAAAGTGATGGAAAATAAATGTACATGCAACTACGCAGTCCAACAATAAATGCATTAAATGTCAATTTTTTTTGGTGAAAATGTAAAAATACAGCTTCACCAATTTAGTCATAATTTGTGCGCTTGAGAAACTTCTCCATGACTTCAGCTCCAGACTTCTTCTGTTTGTTTGATATTACTGCCACAAGTGGTGGAAACATGTATTACAGCTGATGTACATGCATCAGCTGAGAAACATAGTTTTTTGTGGCCACGGCCCTATGGTTAAGAAACACAAACATAGTTTTTTGTGGCCACGGCCCTATGGTTAAGAAACACTGATCGACTCCTATATAATCCAGAGGCTAATTATTACACTACTATTGTATTACTTTTTTTTTATTGTAATGCAATTATACTAAACAAAGAGCATTTTAATACGTGTTGCCATCTTAAAAACACGCTAACTTGTTCAATGTCATCATGCTAACATTAGCATGCTAACATTAGCATGCAAACGTTTTATGCCAGTTTTATTTTTAGCTCATTTTGTTTGTTTAAACCTAAAAATCATGGATTTTAACACTTGGCACCTTCTTGGAAATATGCTAACGTCTCTTATATTAGCATGTTAACGTTTTTTTAATAGCACGTAATTTAAAGTGGTCTTTAATGTAATTTAATGTGGCCCAACATGTCATTTAATGTGAACCAGCACGCCATTTAATGAGGTCTTTAACGTAATTTAAAGTGGCCCACCGAGTCACTTAAAGCAGCCTGTCACATCTTTTAACGTTTTCTGCCACATCATTTAATGTGGCCTGCCACGTAATTTAATGTTCGTCATGTCATTCAATTTGGTCTTCCACCTCATTTTTGTGGCCCGCCGCATCATTTAAATTGACCCGCCACTTTATTTATTCTGGTCTTCCACCTCATTCCATGTGGTCTTTCACATCATTTAATGTGGCCCACCATGTCATTTAATGTGGCCAGCTATGTCATTCATTGTGCCCTTTCGCATCATTAAATGTGGCCCACAATATCATTTAATGTGCCCAGCTATTTCAGTCATTGTGCCCTTTCACATCATTTTATGTGGCCAGCTATGTCATTCATTGTGCCCTTTCGCATCATTTGATGTGGCCCACCATATCATTTAATGTGCCCAGCTCTGTCAGTCATTGTGCCCTTTTACATCATTTAAATTGGCCCACCATGTCATCCATTGTGCCCTTTTACACCATTTAAAGTGGCCCACCATTTCATTTAATGTGCCCAGCTATTTCAGTCATTGTGCCCTTTCACATCATTTAATGTGGCCCACTATGTCATTTAATGTGGCCAGCTATGTCATTCATTGTGCCCTTTCGCATCATTTGATGTGGCCCACCATATCATTTAATGTGCCCAGCTATGTCAGTCATTGTGCCCTTTTACATCATTTAAATTGGCCCACCATGTCATCCATTGTGCCCTTTTACACCATTTAAAGTGGCCCACCATGTCATCTAATGTGCCCAGCTATTTCAGTCATTGTGCCCTTTCACATCATTTAATGTGGCCCACAGCATCATTCAATGTGGCCAGCTTTGTCATTCAGTGTTGCCTTTCACATCATTGGATGTGGTCTGCCACATCATAAAAAGTGGCCCTCTGAGGGCAGCTATAACTGCGGTGTGGCCTTCAATAAAGTGGCCTTATGCCATAGTTCCATACATCACATGAGGAAAAACATCTGGCAAAAAGAGAGGACTTAAGGCGGCCACTTCTGTTTACCAGCCGCTTTCAATGACATCTGACAATGTGGTCCAAGTCCCTCTGTGCAACACTCCAGTGTTTTAGGAACTTGTCTCCCAGGTTTGGAACTGAACTCAGGGGGCCGCTGTGGAGTCTTTTGGCCCCTGGTCTGTACCCGTAATGTTGTTTTATTCCTTCATGTATTTCTCATTATTGTGTGTACACACATGTAATAGTAAATGATGTAATAGTAAATGATGTAATAGTAAATGATGTAATAGTAAATGATGTAATAGTAAAGGATGTAATAGTAAATGATGTAATAGTAAAGGATGTAATAGTAAATGATGTAATATTAAATGATGTAATAGTAAAGGATGTAATAGTAAATTATGTAATAGTAAATGATGTAATAGTAAAGGATGTAATAGTAAAGATCAGCTCTGCTTCTTCCTTCTCCTTTTCAGACAGGTGGGAACTCTCATCCTCCATGTTGGAAATTAACAACACATAGCATGTTTTCTATCTGGGATTGTACGCTTTGGGTGAGTGTGTGAGTGAGTGAGTGAGTGTGTGAGTGTGTGAGTGTGTGAGTGTGTGAGTGAGTGAGTGAGTGAGTGTGTGAGAGTGTCTGAGTGAAAGAGAGTGAGAGTGTGTGTGTTAGTGTGCATGTGAGTGTGTGTGAGAGTAAGTGTGTGAGAGAGTGATTGTGTGTGTGTGTGTGAGAGAGTAAGTGTGTGAGAGAGTGAGTGTGTGTGTGTGTGTGTGTGTGAGAGAGTAAGTGTGTGAAAGAGTGAGTGTGTGTGTGTGTGTGAGAGTAAGTGTGTGCGTGTATGTGTGTGAGAGCGTGTGAGTGTGTGTTTGTGAGTGAGTGTGTGTGTGTTTGTGTGTGTGTGTGTGTCAGTGTGCGTGTGAGTGAGTGAGTGTGCGTGTGTGTGTGAAAGAGTGTGTGTGCGTGTATGTGTGAGAGCGTGTGTTTGTGTGAGTGAGTGTGTTTGTGTGTGAGTGTGTGTGTCAGTGTGCGTGTGTGTGTGTGAGAGAGTGAGTAAGTGTGTGTGTGTGTGTGAGAGTAAGTGTGTACGTATATGTGTGTGTGTGAAGGTGTGTGAGTGTGTGTTTGTGAGTGAGTGTGTGTGTGTGAGTGAGTGTGTTTGAGTGTGTGTGTGTCAGTGTGCGCGTGAGTGAGTGAGTGTGTGTGTGTGTGTGAAAGAGTGTGTGTGCGTGTGAGAGTGTGTGTGTTTGTGTGAGTGAGTGTGTTTGTGTGTGAGAGTGTGTGTGTGTGTGTGTGAGAGAGTGTGTGTGTGTGTGAGCGTGTGTGAGAGTAAGAGTGTGCGTGTATGTGTGTGTATCTGTGAGAGCATGTGAGGGTGTGTGTGTGTGAGAGTAAGTGTGTGCATGTATGTGTGTGTGTGAAGGTGTGTGAGTGTGTGTGTGTGAGTGAGTGTGTTTGAGTGTGTGTGTGTCAGTGTGCGCGTGAGTGAGTGAGTGTGTGTGTGTGTGTGAAAGAGTGTGTGTGCGTGTGAGAGTGTGTGTGTTTGTGTGTGAGAGTGTGTGTGTGTGTGTGTGTGTGAGAGAGTGTGTGTGTGTGAGCGTGTGTGAGAGTAAGAGTGTGCGTGTATGTGTGTGTATCTGTGAGAGCATGTGAGGGTGTTTGTGTGTGTGTGTGTATGAGTGAGTGTGTTAGTGTGCGTTTGAGTGAGTGTGTGTGTGTATGTGTGTTTGTGAGTGTGTGTGTGAGTGAGTGAGTGTGTGTGAGAGAGTGAGTGTGTTAGTGTATTTGTGAGTGTGTGTGAGAGAGAGAGTGTGTGTGTGTGTGTGACCGTAAGTGTGTGTGAGTGAGTGAGTGAGTGAGTGAGTGAGTGAGTGAGTGTGTGTGTGTGTGTGTGTGTGTGTGTGTGTGTGTGTGTGTGTGTGTGTGTGTGAGTGAGTGACTGTGTGTGTGTGTGTGAGAGTGAGTGAGTGACTGTGTGTGTGTGTGTGTGTGTGTGTGTGTGTGTGTGTGTGTGCGTGAGTGAGTGACTGTGTGTTTGTGTGTGAGAGTGAGTGAGTGACTGTGTGTGTGTGTGTGTGTGTGTGTGTGTGTGTGTGTGAGGTTTGGCCTGGAGGCCCACGTGCAGACACACATTAAAGTGTTCTGTCCTCTGATTGGTCGTCAGGCCTGGCAGACATCAGGAAGGAAGCAGGAAGCATGAAAAGTAGAAAAGAGAGAGACAAGATGATGTCTCACACTTGGAGGCTGCAAGAAGATGGCTGCAACATTGCGGGGGGTAAGTATACATATATATATATATATATATATATATATATATATATATATATATATATATATATATATATATATATATATATATATATATATATATATATATATATATATATATATATATATATATATATATATATATATATATATATATATATATATATATATATATATATATATATATATATATATAAGTTGTCAAACTCTTCTTTTCAATACATCAACTTATAAAAAGTCACAAGCATAGTTTTGTTGTTGTTATTTTGTCAGGAGGAGTTCCGGCTGGGCAGCACCCCTCTCGCCATGCTGGCGGCCACCTGCAGCCGGGTAGGAGAGTGCAGTCCCCCCGGTGGTCCCCCCGCTCTCTCCCTGGGCTTCCACCCGTGGAAAAGGAGCGTGCTCCCGGTCACCTCCTCCAGGAGCAACACGGTGTGTTTCTCCGCGGAGCCTTCCAGCGCCTTCTCGGCCACCGGCGCCTCGAACCTCTTCGGGAGCGACTTCGCCGCCTTCCAGAACTCTGTGCCGCCGGGGGACGACGCCCAGCGAGCCGTCTTCCTCACCTCGCCTTACCCGCGCCTGCACCCGTACGAGCCCAGCTGGCTGAAGCCCGCGGGAGAAGTCGCGGGTGGCTCCTGCTGGTGGGACGTGGGCACCG
Source organism: Entelurus aequoreus (assembly GCF_033978785.1). NCBI lineage: Eukaryota > Metazoa > Chordata > Actinopteri > Syngnathiformes > Syngnathidae > Entelurus > Entelurus aequoreus. The sequence goes on along the minus strand of NC_084750.1, from coordinate 15,244,250 downwards.
CGTGGGCGGACTGTCAGAGCCAAGCGGAGCAGCACGTCGCCCCGGCGCAGCACCTCTTTGACGGCTTCCGGCCACTCGCCCCCGTGGAGTGCAACAACACCGCAGCGGCGGCGGGGAGCGCCGTCCTGTCCTCCCGCTCCTCGGCGCGGCGCTACACCGGCAGAGCCACCTGCGACTGCCCCAACTGCCAGGAGGCGGAGCGGCTCGGGCAGGGCGCGGCGGGGGCACCGCGGCCCCGGGCCCTGCA
>NC_084750.1:15181503-15239003 GCF_033978785.1 Entelurus aequoreus | reverse complement strand
CCTAGGGGTCGCTAGAGCGCAATTTTGAGTTTTGGGGTTCGGTTTTTTTTATTAGATGGCAATTTCCACCAGTCCTGATGTGTGTGAAAAGTTTGGTGAGTTTTGAAGTATTTTAAGGGGGTCAAATTACAGCTCAAAGAGGCAAAAATGAATTTTGTCTTGAAGGGGAAATTGCCAACTTCCTGTTGGTTTTTGCCGAGGATGTGAAATTATGAAATGTAGGTCTACTTCAGACCTACATAGAGGTTTTTGTTTCATGTCTCTACGACCTTCCTAGTGGGAGTTACAGGCAGTTTGTTTTTGTTTTTTCCTAGGGGTCGCTAGAGTGCAATTTTGAGTTTTGGGTTTTTTGTTTTTTCATTAGATGGCAATTTCCACCAGTCCTGATGTGTGTGAAAAGTTTGGTGAGTTTTGAAGTATTTTAAGGGGGTGAAATTACAGCTCAAAGAGGCAAAAATTAGTGTTTTTAGCACATTTTTGTCTTGAAGGGGAAATTGCCAACTTCCTGTCGGTTTTTGCCCGAGGATGTCAAATTATGAAATGTCGGTCTGCGTCAGACCTACATAGAGGTTTTTGTTTCATGTCTCTACGACCTTCCTAGTGGAAGTTACAGGCAGTTTGTTTTGTTTTTTCCTAGGGGTCGCTAGAGCGCAATTTGAGTTTTGGGGTTTGGTTTTTTAATTACATGGCAATTTCCACCAGTCCTGATGTGTGTGAGAAGTTTGGTGAGTTTTGAAGTATTTTAAGGGGGTCAAATTACAGCTCAAAGAGGCAAAAATGAGTGTTTTTAGTACATTTTTGTCTTGAAGGGGAAATTGCCAACTTCCTGTTGGTTTTTGCCTGAGGATGTCAAATTATGAAATGTAGGTCTACGTCAGACCTACATAGAGGTTTTTGTTTCATGTCTCTACGACCTTCCTAGTGGAAGTTACAGGCAGTTTGTTTTTGTTTTTTCCTAGGGGTCGCTAGAGCACAATTTTGAGTTTTGGGGTTTGGTTTTTTTTATTAGATGGCAACTTTCGCAGGTCCTGATGTGTGTGTCAAATGTGGTGAGTTTTGAAGCATGTTAAGTGGGTCAAATTGCAGCTCGAAGAGGCGGCCGGTATAATAATATTAAACCTTACAATAACAATAGGTCCTTTCGTCCCAATGCAAAAGGACTCGGCCCTAATAAAAGTGTGCATGAATGTGAACAGTAACACTGTATAAGACAATTAAACATGCTTATTTGGAGTACCGTGCCACTAGGTGGCGCCTGCGTACCACAGTTTGAGAATCCCTGCTATGTATTATTCCATATAAGGAGTGAAATGATACATGTGTTTGTAAGACTAATCATGGGATTGTACTCCTTATATCTTCCTGAGTCAGCATCTTCTGCTGTGGACATTTACGTTTTTCACCCAGAAATTCGTAAACATTTGTATTAAAACTAGAGATGTCCGATAATATCGGCCTGCCGATATTATCGGCCGATATATGTGTTAAAATGTAATATCGGAAATTATCGGTATCGTTTTTTTTATTATCAGTATCGTTTTTTTTTTGTTTTTTTGTTTTTTAATTAAATCAACATAAAAAACACAAGATACACTTACAATTAGTGCACCAACCCAAAAAACCTCCCTCCCCCATTTACACTCATTCACACAAAAGGGTTGTTTCTTTCTGTTATTAATATTCTGGTTCCTACATTATATATCAATATATATCAATACAGTCTGCAAGGGATACAGTCCGTAAGCACACATGATTGTGCGTGCTGCTGCTCCACTAATAGTACTAACCTTTAACAGTTAATTTTACTCATTTTCATTCATTACTAGTTTCTATGGAACTGTTTTTATATTGTTTTACTTTTTTTTTATTCAATAATTTTTTTTAAATTTATCTTATTTTATTTAATAATTTTTTTTAAATGTATCTTATTTTATTAAAAATTTTTTTTTAAAAAGGACCTTATCTTCACCATACCTGGTTGTCCAAATTAGCCATAATAATGTGTTAATTCCACGACTGTATATATCGGTATCGGTTGATATCGGTATCGGTAATTAAGAGTTGGACAATATCGGATATAATAAAATCATTTTATTTCATCTGCTTCTTTCTTTCCTCCACTTCCTCGTTACTCAAGATTAAAATGTAAGATTTTACAGCCCTGATATGATTATTAATGAAGAACAAACATTACATTTTATTAGAGATGTCCGATAACATCGGCCTGCCGATAAATGCTTTAAAATGTAATATCGGAAATTATCGGTATCGGTTTTTGTTATCATCAGTATAGGTGTTTTTTAATTAAATCCACATAAAAAACACAAAATACACTTACAATTAGTGCACCAACCCAAAAAAACTCCCTCCCCCATTTACACTCATTCACACAAAAGGGTTGTTTCCTTCTGTTATTAATATTCTGGTTCCTACATTATATATCAATATATATCAATACAGTCTGCAAGGGATACAGTCCGTAAGCACACATGATTGTGCGTGCTGCTGCTCCACTAATAGTACTAACTTTTAACAGTTAATTTTACTAATTTTCATTAATTACTAGTTTCTATGTAATTGTTTTTATATTGTTTTACTTTCTTTTTTATTCAAGAAAATGTTTTTAATTTATTTATCTTATTTTACTAATTTTTTTTAAAAAGTACCTTATCTTCACCATACCTGGTTGTCTAAATTAGGCATAATAATGTGTTAATTCCACGACTGCATATATCGGTTGATATCGGTATCGGTTGATATCGGTATCGGTAATTAAAGAGTTGGACAATATCGGATATCGGCAAAAAGCCATTATCGGACATCCCTAATTAAAACCAAAAACAGATGTCCACTGCAGAGGACACTGACTGGTTTCTCAGGAGGATATAGCAAAATGTCCAAAATAAATGTCCACTAGAGAGGACGCTGATTTATCAGAAAGCTACAGCAAAATAGGGACTAAAATGACATTTACATATGCAAAAAATGTTCACATTGTCATTGTGGGGTGTTGTGTGTAGAATTTTGAGGGGGGGAAATATTTAATTTGTGAATAAGACTGTAACATAACAAAATGTAGGAAAAGTGAAGCGCTGTGAGTACTTTTTTGGATTGCACTTATTTTGCTGGAACCTTCTGAAAACTGACGTCCTTTTTCCCCCCCATCCATCTTCTTCCGCTTATCCGAGGTCGGGTCGCGGGGGCAGCAGCCTAAGCGGGGAAGCCCAGACTTCCCTCTCCTCAGCCACTTTGTCCAGATTTTTTTCTCCAGCATTACAAAATATTATTGCAAAACACAAATGTCCACAGCAGAGGGCGCTACATGGCGACTCTCAGCACACTCTCATTCGTCACGGTTTACCTGACACATGAAACGTGACGGATTGAGGTCGGTCGCACGATCCACTTTAGCCGCCAGATGGCAGTAGAGTGTGGAATATATTCAAATGTGTTTTTGTGGCAATTCCAACTATGACCACAGCGCCAGTTGCTATGTAGGGTGGCGCTTTCCATCATTTTCAGCAGACTGCATTGCAAATTAATTAACCCCCCCCCCCCCCCCCCCTCTTCCTCTCACGTGAGATCCACCACGTGAATCACTTCCCTGCTGCAAAATCACAATATGGGACACACGATTATTCTTACAAACACATTTGGGATTTTATTCCAATACATGTTCCTAGGCCAGGGGTGTCAAACTCATTTTATTAGGGGCCACATTGCAATTATTGCGGCCCTCGGGGGCCACGTGCAACATCGATTACATAAGAACTTAAACAGAAGAGCATTTGTTACACCATTTGTTGATTATTTTTTACATTTATTTTCCTAAAGTAAAACAAATGTTTGGAACATCAGATCAAACTCAAGTGGAGAACTTTTGCAACATTTTGAAGGAACAAACACAATAACCAGGAAGTGCTGTTTTATTTACAGCCTTTAGCAGGCCACTTAAAATGATGTGGCAGTCCGCGATAAAACGACCAGGCATGCCACTATAAAATTGTGGGGTGCAACATTAAATGATGCGGCTGGCCAAATTTTTTTTAAAAAAGTGTCTGGCCGCATAAATAAAATGGGGGACCACATAAAATGATGTGACAGGCCACTCTAAAATTATGGGGCAGGACAACAATAAATGATGTGGCTGGCCACGTAAACAACATAGAGGACCACATAAAATGATGTGGATTAGATGATGTGGCGGGCCAATTTAAAATTATGTGTCAGGCCACATTTAAAGTATGTGGTGGACAACATTAAATGATGTGGTGGGCCACATAACATGATTGGGGGGGCACATAAAAAAGTTGTGGCTGGCTATATTAAAAAAAAAGTGAGTGGCCATGTAAATACAGAGGACAACATTAAATGATGTGGCGGGCCAATATAAAATTTTGTGGTGGACAACATTAAATGATGTGGTGGGCTACTATAAAATTAGATGGTAGGCCTCTATAAAATGATATGGTGGAAAACATTAAATTATGTGGTGGGCCACTGTAAAATTATGTGTCAGGCCACATTTAAAGTATGTGGTGGGCCACATAACATGATTGGGGGGGGGGGGCACATAAAAATGTTGTGGCTGGCTGTATAAAAAAAAGTGAGTGGCCATGTAAATACAGAGGACAACATTAAATGATGTGGTGGGCCACTATAAAATTATGTGGTGGACAACATTAAATGATGTGGCAGGCCAATATAAAATTTTGTGGTGGACAACATTAAATGATGTGGTGGGCCACTATAAATTTATGTGGTGGACAACATTAAATGACGTAGTGGGCTACTATAAAATTAGATGATAGGCCTCTATAAAATTATTTGGTGGACAACATTAAATGATGTGGTGGGCCAGAATAAAATTATGTGGTGGACAACATTAAATGACGTAGTGGGCTACTATAACATTAGATGATAGGCCTCTATAAAATGATGTGGTGGACAACATTAAATGATGTGGCGGGCCACAATAAAATTTTGTGGTGGACAACATTAAATGATGTGGCGGGCCAATATAAAATTTTGTGGTGGACAACATTAAATTATGTGGTGGGCCACTTTAAAATAATGTGGTGGACAACATTAAATGACGTAGTGGGCTACTATAAAATTAGATGATAGGCCTCTATAAAATTATGTGGTGGACAACATTAAATGATGTGGTGGGCCACTATAAAATTATGTGGTGGACAACATTAAATGATGTGGCGGGCCATGATAAAATTATGTGGTGGACAACATTAAATGATGTGGTGGGCCAATATAAATTTAGGAGACAGGCTATTATAAAATGTTGTGGTGCACAACATTAAATTATGTGGTGGGCCACTATAAAAATTTTGTGGTGGACAACATTAAATGATGTGGTGGGCCACAATAAAATGATGTCGTAGACAACATTAAATGACGTAGTGGGCTACTATAAAATTAGATGAAAGGCCTCTATAAAATTATGTGGTGGACAACATTAAATGATGTGGCGGGCCATAATAAAATTATGTGGTGGACAACATTAAATGATGTGGTGGGCCAATATAAATTTAGGAGACAGGCTGTTATAAAATGTTGTGGTGCAAAACATTAAATTATGTGGTGGGCCACTATAAAATTATGTGTCAGGCCACATTTAAAGTATGTGGTGGACAACATTAAATGATGTGGTGGGCCACATAACAGGATTGGGGGGGCGGGGGGGTGGGGGCACATAAAAATGTTGTGGCTGGCTGTATAAAAAAAAGTGAGTGGCCATGTAAATACAGAGGACAACATTAAATGATGTGGTGGGCCACTATAAAATTATGTGGTGGACAACATTAAATGATGTGGTGGGCCAGAATAAAATTTTGTGGTGGACAACATTAAATTATGTGGTGGGCCCCTATAAATTTATGTCGTGGACAACATTAAATGACGTAGTGGGCTACTATAAAATTAGATGATAGGCCTCTATAAAATTATGTGGTGGACAACATTAAATGATGTGGTGGGCCAGAATAAAATTGTGTGGTGGACAACATTAAATGATGTGGTGGGCCACTATAAAATTATGTCGTGGACAACATTAAATGACGTAGTGGGCTACTATAAAATTAGATGATAGGCCTCTATAAAATGATGTGGTGGACAACATTAAATGATGTGGCGGGCCATAATAAAATTATGTGGTGGACAACATTAAATGATGTGGCAGGCTAATATAAAATTTTGTGGTGGACAACATTAAATGATGTTGTGGGCCACTATAAAATTATGTGGTGGACAACATTAAATGACGTGGTGGGCTACTATAAAATTAGATGACAGGCCTCTATAAAATGATGTGGTGGACAACATTAAATGATGTGGCGGGCCATAATAAAATTATGTGGTGGACAACATTAAATGATGTGGCAGGCTAATATAAAATGTTGTGGTGGACAACATTAAATGATGTGGTGGGCAACTATAAAATTATGTGGTGGACAACATTAAATGACGTGGTGGGTTACTATAAAATTAGATGATAGGCCTCTATAAAATGATGTGGCGGGCCATAGTAAAATTATGTGGTGGACAACATTAAATGATGTGGCAGGCTAATATAAAATTTTGTGGTGGACAACATTAAATGATGTGGTGGGCCACTATAAAATTATGTGGTGGACAACATTAAATGACGTGGTGGGCTACTATAAAATTAGATGATAAGCCTCTATAAAATGATGTGGTGGACAACATTAAATGATGTGGCGGGCCATAATAAAATTAAGTGGTGGACAACATTAAATGATGTGGCAGGCTAATATAAAATTTTGTGGTGGACAACATTAAATGATGTGGTGGGCCACTATAAAATTATGTGGTGGACAACATTAAATGACGTTGTGGGCTACTATAAAATTAGATGATAGGCCTCTATGTGGTGGACAAATTTAAATGATGTGACGGGCCACGATAAAATTATGTGGTGGACAACATTAAATGATGTGGTGGGCCAAAATAAAAATGACGTGGCAGGCCAATATAACATTTTGTGGTGGACAACATTAAATGACGTGGTGGGCTACTATAAAATTAGATGGTAGGCCTCTATAAAATGATATGGTGGACAACATTAAATGATGTGACGGGCCACAATAAAATTATGTGGTGGACAACATTAAATGATGTGGTGCGCCACTATAAAATTATGTGGTGGACAACATTAAATGACGTGGTGGGCCACAATAAAATTATGTGGTGGACAACATTAAATGACATAGTGGGCTACTATAAAATTAGATGATAGGTCTCTATAAAATTATGTGGTGGGCAACATTAAATTATGTGCTGGGCCAGAATAAAATTTTGTGGTGGACAACATTAAATGATGTGGTGGGCCACTATAAAATTATGTGGTGGACAACATTAAATGACGTAGTGGGCTACTATAAAATTAGATAGGCCTCTATAAAATTATGTGGTGGACAACATTAAATGATGTGGTGGGCCAATATAAATTTAGGAGGCAGGCTATTATAAAATTTTGTGGTGGGCTACTATAAAATTAGATGGTAGGCCTCTATAAAATGATGTGGTGGACAACATTAAATGATGTGGTGGGCCACTATAAAATTAAATGGTGGACAACATTAAATGATGTGGTGCGCCACTATAAAATTATGTTGTGGACAACATTAAATGACGTGGTGGGCCAATATAAAATTATGTTGCAGGCCAACATAAAATTATGTGGTGGACAACATTAAATGACGTGGTGGGCTACTATAAAATTAGATGATAAGCCTCTATAAAATGATGTGGTGGACAACATTAAATGATGTGGCGGGCCATAATAAAATTAAGTGGTGGACAACATTAAATGATGTGGCAGGCTAATATAAAATTTTGTGGTGGACAACATTAAATGATGTGGTGGGCCACTATAAAATTATGTGGTGGACAACATTAAATGACGTGGTGGGCTACTATAAAATTAGATGATAGGCCTCTATGTGGTGGACAAATTTAAATGATGTGACGGGCCACGATAAAATTATGTGGTGGACAACATTAAATGATGTGGTGGGCCAAAATAAAAATGATGTGGCAGGCCAATATAACATTTTGTGGTGGACAACATTAAATGACGTGGTGGGCTACTATAAAATTAGATGGTAGGCCTCTATAAAATGATATGGTGGACAACATTAAATGATGTGACGGGCCACAATAAAATTATGTGGTGGACAACATTAAATGATGTGGTGCGCCACTATAAAATTATGTGGTGGACAACATTAAATGACGTGGTGGGCCACTATAAAATTATGTGGTGGACAACATTAAATGACATAGTGGGCTACTATAAAATTAGATGATAGGTCTCTATAAAATTATGTGGTGGGCAACATTAAATTATGTGCTGGGCCAGAATAAAATTTTGTGGTGGACAACATTAAATGATGTGGTGGGCCACTATAAAATTATGTGGTGGACAACATTAAATGACGTAGTGGGCTACTATAAAATTAGATAGGCCTCTATAAAATTATGTGGTGGACAACATTAAATGATGTGGTGGGCCAAAATAAATTTAGGAGGCAGGCTATTATAAAATTTTGTGGTGGGCTACTATAAAATTAGATGGTAGGCCTCTATAAAATGATGTGGTGGACAACATTAAATGATGTGGTGGGCCACTATATAATTAAATGGTGGACAACATTAAATGATGTGGTGCGCCACTATAAAATTATGTTGTGGACAACATTAAATGACGTGGTGGGCCAATATAAAATTATGTTGCAGGCCAACATAAAATTATGTGGTGGACAACATTAAATGACGTGGTGGGCTACTATAAAATTAGATGGTAGGCCTCTATAAAATTATGTGGAGGACAACACTAAATGACATGGCTGGCTAGATTTTTTTTTTAAGTGAGTGGCCACATAAATAATGTGGCGGTCCACAATAAAATGATGTGGCGGACAACATTAAATGGCGCGGTGGGCCACATAAAAAGGATTTAATGGGCCACATTACAGGGTGCATCACATAAAATGATTTGGGGGGCCACATGAATAACATGGAGGACTACATAAAATGACATGGCGGGCCACATTAAAATTGACATGGCGGGCCTTGAGTTTGACAGCTGTGACGTAGGCAATGAGACATGAAACACAAGAGCAAATAAATAGACTTGAATGGAGCAGCTATTGCTGTAAACATCATTGCTTCAATACAAGAACTAGAGGAGGTCTAATAGTGCAAGAGGACTCCTTCAGAGGGTCCACCTGGGATCTGAGTCCAGGTGAGTTGGTACCCGACACTCAGGAGATGTAGCAGATGCTCGACAATACAGCGCGAGGTCACATGTCACAGGTCACATGATCATGCTGTGTCGAGGTCACATGATCATGCTGTGTTTACATTTGCATGGCGATTCCAGTGGATGGCTTTCTGCTCCCTTAATGCAGGGACACGTCAGTAGTATAATATATATATATATATATATATATATATACATATATATATATATATATATATACATATATAATGTCACACAAGTGCAAGTCTACTTCAAATCACAGGAATCTGCTCTTCCCGGGAACACAGCATGAGGGGAAAACATGTAGAAAACAACAATGAATAATAGAGCAAAAAAAGGAGTGGACTTCAAGCACTGACTACATGGAGAAGGACAAACACGTCGTACCTCATCATGACCACCAGAGGGCAGCCTACGTTGGAGATTTGGAGAGTGTGTGGCTCGCAGAGACCCAAACAAACTGCAATAATATTATCAACACACGCACACACACACACACACATACACACACACACACACACACACACACACACACACACACACACACACACACACACACACACACACACACACACACACACACATTCTTGTATTTGTTACCTTCTTGAGACCTCAGACAAATGCCTACCTCTTTAGGACCAGCCTTTCTAGCTGTATAAAGATGTGTATTTACAACATTAATAATATATACATACTATGCAAATATAAAAAAGGTAAGCTTTTAGTTATTTTTTTTGTTTGTAATTGTTTTTTAACCATTGTTATTACAGTATGTCTCTATATACATATTTATTTATTTTTGTATTAGTCTTGGCCAAAGGGGGCGCATTTAAATTTCTTACACACACTTGTTATTTCATATGTTGACCAGAGGAGGAACACTTCAAATGTTTACACACACTTGTTATTTCATATGTTGGCCAGAAGGAGAGCACTTAAAAATTTTAAACACACTTGTTATTTCATATGTTGATCAGAAGGGGAACACTTTTAAAACCGACACACATCCCTCCTTTTTGGGACCACCCTCATTTTGATGGGTGTCACCAGCAGGGGGTGCAAATGAGACATTCTCTATGAGATGCAATGTTATTGGGACCATGATTTATGTCATCACTTGTTAGGTACTTTTCCTTGTTGATGTCTCAAGAAGGGTAAAATACAAGAACACACACACACACACACACACTCTTGTATTTGTTACCTTCTTGAGACCTCAGACAAATGCCTACCTCTTTAGGACCACCCTTTCTAGATATATAAAGATGTGTATTTACAACATTGATAATAAATACATACTATGCAAATGTTTGTAATTGTTTTTTAATCTTCATTATTTACTTCAAGTTATTACAGTATGTCTCTATATACATATTTATTTATTTTTGTATTAGTTTTGGCCAAAGGGGGCGCATTTAAATTTCTCACACACACTTGTTATTTCATATGTTGGCCAGAGGGGGAGCACTTCGAATGTTTACACACACTTCTTGTTTCATATGTTGACCAGAGGAGGAACACTTTAAATGTTTACACACACTTGTTATTTCATATGTTGGCCAGAAGGGGAGCACTTCGAATTTTTAAACACACTTGTTATTTCATATGTTGATCAGAAGGGGAGCACTTTTAAAACCGACACACATCCCTCCTTTTTGGGGCCACCCGCATTTTGATGGGTGTCACCAGCAGGGGGTGCAAATAAGACATTCTCTATTCGATGCAATGTTATTGGGACCATGATTTATGTCATCACTTGTTAGGTACTTTTCCTTGATGTCTCAAGAAGGGTAGAAATACAAGAACACACACACACACACACACACACACACACACACACACACTTTCTTGTATTTGTTACTTTCTTGAGACATCTGAAAAATGCCTACATCTTTAGTACCACCCTTTCTAGATGTATAAAGATGTGTATTTACAACATTAATAATAAATACATACTATGCAAATATAAAAAAGGTAAGCTTTTAGTTGTTTTTTTTGTTTGTAATTGGTTTTTAATCTTCATTATTTACTTCAAGTTATTACAGTATGTCTCTATATACATATTTGATCTTATTTTATTAATTTTGGCCAAAGGGGGCGCTTTTCAATTTCTTACACACACTTGTTATTTCATATGTTGACCAGAAGTGGAGCACTTTTGAAAGCGACACACAGTCAATTTGAAAAATCCCTCCTTTTTGGGGCCACCCGCATTTTGATAGATGTCACCAGCAGGGGGTGCAAATGAGACATTCTCTATTAGATGCAATGTTATTGGGACCATGATTTATGTCCTCACTTGTTCGGTACTTTTCCTTGTTGATGTCTCAAGAAGGGTATAAATACAAGAACACACACACACTTACATAAATTAGAGTGATGACTCCTGTGCTCTTGGATCCACAATACTGGCCTTCGCAGTCCCAACGCATGGCTCAAGGATTCCATCAGGCTTTTTTTTTTTTTTCTACAACCCCACCGTCAGACTGGCCGGGTTGGATTCACACGGACCTCGCCACGGACGAGTCCGTCGCCCTTCTTTCCGGTCCCACCACCGTCACTGCCAGGGCTCGCCGAGGGGCATCTTGACGTGGACGGTCATCTCCACCGCGTGGTCAGGCGGTCGCTCTCTCCTGTAGGTGACCGTTTTCTCGTTGCTCGTCGGGATGTAGGCCAGCTCCTGAAAGATGGGATAGGAACACGCAGAGGTCAACCCCCGATGAGGCCGTGTCGACCCGAACATGAGACGCCCCTTCTTATTCAAGACTCATTTTGGAGGACTCGTCTGTCACTGGTTGTGGTAGACATTTATGTGTTGTTCGTATGCTTATATTAAGTTAAATTAATTATTTGTTGTTTGATGAATACTTGTGCCTACTGCACTTTGACGTTGGTCATTGTGGTGGTGTTTGATGGATGCTTGGGCCTACTGCGCTACTGCACTTTGGTGTTGGTCATCGTAGTTTCGGTAGCCATTTTTGTGTTATTTATATTTCTCTAAAACTGCATTTATTAAGTTATTTATTTTTTGAATTAGAAAGTCATTTACATTCCGTGTCATTTACAGCACCTGTGACAAAAGCACAGAGGGGTGCACAGGTGACACTGATTGGACAAATGTCGGGTGGAGAGACTGTTTTTTGAGCACTTGAGCTTAGTTTTGTTTATAACTTTATTTGTAGTTAAATTTGTTTTTGTTAAACTTGGAAAGAAAATATTTTGGGTTTTTTTGCAAATAAAGCTATTTTTGGGAAGACTAAAGTTGTAGTTTGAAGTGCGTATGGAAGTGCAACACCTGTCCTGGCTCAGCCCACAGCCTTTGGTTTAGAACCTGGAAAGTTTGGAAAGGCCGACACGCTGGTAATGTACTAACTCATGCTCACTTCATCATCCCAATTTTATATATATATATATATATATATATATATATATATATATATATATATATATAAAAAAAAAAAAAAAATCTATTTGTATTATATTTTACTGTACTATATTTGACATATTTTGTTTGTATAAAGATGATGATTGCTTAATTTAAAAAAAAAAAAATAAAATAAAAAAAAATATATTTTATCTATTTGTATTATATTTTACTGTACTATATTTGACATATTTTGTTTGTATAAAGATGATGATTGCTTAATTTTTTTTAAATAAAATAAAATAAATATTTGATCTATTTGTATTATATTTTACTGTACTATATTTGACATGTTTTGTTTGTATAAAGATGATGATTGCTTACTTTAAAAAAAAAAAAAAAAAAATAATCTATATATATATATTTTATCTATTTGTATTATATTTTACTGTACTATATTTGACATATTGTGTTTGTATAAAGATGATTGCTTAATTAAAAAAAAAAAAAAAAAAAAATATATATATATATATATATATATATATACTTATCTATTTGTATTATATTTTACTGTACTATATTTGACATATTTTGTTTGTATAAAGATGATTGCTTAATTTAAAAAAAATAAAAATAAAATAAATAAATATATATTTTATCTATTTGTATTATATTTTACTGTACTATATTTGACATATTTTGTTTGTATAAAGATGATTGCTTAATTAAAAAAAATTAAATAAAAAAATAAATATATATATATTTTATCTTTTTGTATTATATTTGACTGTACTATATTTGACATATTTTGTTTGTACGAAGATGATGATTGCTTGATTAAAAAAATAAATAATAATAATAAAAATTAAAAAAAAGAGTAGGAAACAGGTGAAAAGATGTTCAACGTCAAAGTCCCAACACTTCACTACTCGCCTCGGAGCAAATACCTCACAAACTGCGAGAGGCAAAATTCTTGCCCTCTCCTTTCTCAATCTTCTACGCTAAGTGAATCCGTTACCAAAAAAAAGTGGGGTCTCCAGTTCCTCAAAACCCTTGAAAGTCCCACAAATACTACAGGACTAAGAGCTATTAGAATCGGAGCCATGTTTACTTCCGTCAACACACAACTGCGCATGCCGGCGGGGCCCGTGACGTCATGACGTCATGTGCGCATGAGGGTGACTTCAGGAACCCATTCTGTTCACAATTAGAAATGACTTTTTTCTTGGCACGTAAATGACTACATAAACGATCATATTTTACAAACAAACAAAATGCCTTGCGGTTCAAACGTAGCCTTAGAATTCTCACTATGTCCTTATTTAAAAAAAAAAAAAAAAATGTCTGGGCTCTAATTAAATCGCTAAATATGGCTTTATTTTATTTTTCTCTGGCAATTCAGATGCGTTGTAACGTGTTCGTGTTGGTACAAATTGTGTGGGTATTGATGCACCATAGTGGGAGTCAGTACTCATACTCAACGTACAAGAAGACCGTCTCTGTAGTACTTGTTGTTATTTTGCATGTAGTTCAATATTACGACGCTGGAGGGGGGCCCTCAACGCATCAGTGCAACAAGCGTCTTCATGTTTAACTGGCAGTGTGCGTCAATACTGAGTGAGTAACTTTGTTTTTCACTTCAATTCTCCTTGCTAAGTCCTTAAAACTGCGTTTGTGCTTCCTTGTTAGAGGCTAAAAACTGTGTTTCTAATTATTTTGTGAGTTTTATTGTATCCAGTTCACAAGCTAACTGCTAGCTTAGTAGCTCGTTAGACTCTGTTTGTCACATTTAATTTAGGACATGTCTGCAAAATGTCTCACCTGAAAGTCCTTGTTGTGATTCTCTTTACTCATTACATCACTTAAGATGTTGAATTGCTGTGTATTTTATGTATATATGTGTGTATGTATTTGTGCCGATACCAATGGGTGAGGGCCGACATCCGGGCAACTGAGCTACATACGGGTTCTTCGAGCCATAGCAACGAGACTGGCGTTGAAAACAAACCATTGCCATTACTCTTTAATCTGTCGACCTACGCTGGTTAAACCCGTCATTCTGCCTCCAAAATGCCGAAAAACTGTGTTGTTTTTGGTTGTGCTAACCACAACTGGAAACAGGGAAAACAAAGGTTGTATTTTGTTCTGCCAAAGCGTGATAAAAGCCCACAGAGACGAGACAAATGGCTCGCAGCTTTACACCGGGAAAACGAGGACGGTTCTCACTGGAGTCCCCCAAAGTCCCGGGTCGTGTGTTCGGAATCACTTCGTTTCTGGTAAATATAAGGAACAAAAATCCACCTTTTTAACCACAACTTGGCTATACCGTCCGTGCTAATGTTGTACTTGTTGAATTTGTACCTTATAACGTTCGACAGCTGAAGTTGTTGTTGTACAAAAATAACATGCGGTATATCCTATATAGTCTATAGCCTAGCTAGCTGTTTTCGAAACCGGACAACGAGAGGATACCAAAGGCAGTGTTAAGATGGACACCACCGGGAAAACGTAAGCCAGGGCGGCCAAAGAACACCTGGCGAAGAACAGTTGAAGGGGAGCTGAAAGAGATTAAGCTTACATGGGGCGAGGCACAGAGACGAGCAAAGCAGCGAGATGAATGGCGTCGAGTCGTCGAAGCCTTATTTCCCATCCGGGAAGAAGAGGATTAAGTCAAGTAAGTAATATACTATATAGTCTATAGCCTAGCTAGCTATTTTCGAAAACCGGTTTCATTTAAATTTGCACTTAACAGTTGGGTTTTTAAAAACCAATAAACCCTATAATTTTCATGTTGCCATTCAATACATGTAGCCCTCAAATCTCTCAATATTTTATACACTAACACTTGATCTTGTTGTTAACTTCCGCGTCTCTTTCTTAGTAGCGCGCAGGCTAAGCTAACTAGCAAGCTAAGCTAAGCCTGAGAAGCTTTAAAGTTCAGAGACGAGTCTGACGCAAATAATACATTTTCGTTTTTTCACACGATATGCGAATAAGTAAAAATGCGTAAATGAAGGATTTAACGCCGACTTCCAAGCCACAACGCTCGTTAAATGCTTTTTCTGTCAATGCTGTGTTCGCTGTGAGCTGGTTTGTTTTCAACGAATTCCCGGTTGCTAGGGGATTGGTAGGCGGAAGTGACGTAGGTCCGCCCTCACCCATATGTTGGTACGGGTACCGACATGTATTTCGATGCTTTTCAAAATAAAAGGGGCCACAAAAATACTGGCTTAATTTTAACAGAACATCCGGCTATGATGTATTAAAATTAAGGTCAAAGAACAATTACGGCATGAAATAACACCGTGAACATACTTAAGTGATAAGCAAGCAAATGGGTTACAAAGGATCGTCGTTTGTTTCATTTCCATTTGTATTATTTTGTCAAAATTATGAGAGGCAGGCGGTAGAAAATGGATGTCATGCCATGTTTGACTTAGTGTATTTTTCCTTATTTCTGCATTAAGTTCCTTTTCTGCGTTTTACTTCCTGTTTGCCTCAACGCTGTCTCCCTCACCTGTGCCTGATTAGCAATTTGAGCTCACCTGTTCCAGGTTGCCAATCAGGCTTTTTTATGTGCTGACCTGCCCTGCACATAGATAGTTTCTTGTTGTTTAGCTTGTAGAATAGAATAGAAAGTACTTTATTGATCCCTGAAGAAATGGTATAAAGGAATTTCGGGAAAACCGGGAATTTGTCCAGTTCAAAAAACAACTTTGTTTTTTGTCCTGATTAAGAGGAATGTTTGGACGGTGAAATGGTTAAAAAATGTGGAAAGAGTAGTCGCCAGAAAAAAGGGTCAAAAAAGGGTTTGGAAAAAAAGGAATTCTGGGAATTCCTGGAATTTTTTTGGAATTGGAAAAATTATAGTTAAAATTTCCAGGATGAGTGGAATATGTTGACGGTGGAATGGTTTGAATCGGTTGAAATATGTGCGAATTGTGGAAATTTAAAAAATGGCCAATTCATTGTGAATGGGGAAAATGTCCCTGAAAACTGGGAATTTTTGGAAATCCGGGATGTTTAAAAAAAATTGTTGAAGTACCAACATTTTTAATTGAGAAATGGTATTAAGGAATTTCGGAAAAAAAATTGAATTTTTCCAGTTCAAAAAACAACTTTGTTTTTTGTCCTGATCAAGAGGAATGTTTGGACGGTGGAACGGTTAAAGTGGGTTAAAAAATGTGGAAGGAGTAGTCGCCAGAAAAAAGGGTCCAAAAAGGGTATGGAAAAAAAAAGGAATTCTGGGAATTCCTGGAATTTTTTGAACTTGTAATATATTATAGTTTGAATTTCCAGGATGATTGGAATATATTGATGGTGGGTGGAATGGTTTGAATCGGTTGAAAAATGTGCGAATTGTGGATGTTTAAAAAATGGCCAATTCATTGTGAATGATAAAAATGTCCCTGAAAACTGGGAATTTTTGGAAATCCGGGATTGTTTTTTTTAAATTGTTGGAGAGCACACAATTTTGAACAGGCTGAATATTTTGAAGTTGGAACAGACTGAATCGGATGAAAAATGTGGAAATTGTGGAACTTTGAAAAATGTACCATTCGTTTCAATGGGAATTTCATGGAAATTTGGGAATTTCGGGAAAAGTGGGAAGTTTTTGGGAACATTTTATAAAACTTAAATGTTATGAATGAGTTGAAATGGTTGGTGTTGGAATTTTTCAAATCAGTCGAGAAATGTTGAAGTAGCAACATTTTTAATTGAGAAATGGTATTCAGGAATTTCGGGAAAACTGGGAATTTTTCCAGTTCAAAAAACAACTTTGTTTTTTGTCCTGATTAAGAGGAATGTTTGGACGGTGGAACGGTTTAAAAATGTGGAAGGAGTAGTCAACAGAAAAAAAGAGTCCAAAAAGGGTTTGGAAAAAAAGGGAATTCTGGGAATTCCTGGAATTGTTTTGAGCTTGGAATATATTATAGTTTGAATGTCCAGGATGAGTGGAATATGTTGACGGTGGAATAGTTTGAATCGGTTGAAAAATGTGCGAATTGTGGAAGTTTCAGAAATGGCCAATTCATTGTGAATGGGGAAAATGTCCCTGAAAACTGGGAATTTTTGGAAATCCTGGATTTTTTTTTAAAATTGTTGAAGGAGAGCACACAATTTTGAACCGGCTGAATATTTTCAAGTTGGAACAGACTGAATTGGATGAAAAATGTGGGAATTCTGGAACTTTGAAAAATGTACCATGCGTTTCAATGGGAATTTCATGGACATTTGGGAAAAGCGGGAATTTTTTTGGAAAATGTTATAAAACTTGAATGTTCTGAATGAGTTGAAATGGTTGGTGTTGGAATTTTTCTAATCGGTCGAGAAATGTTGAAGTAGCAACATTTTTAATTGAGAAATGGTATTCAGGAATTTCGGGAAAACTGGGAATTTTTCCAGTTCAAAAAACAACTTTGTTTTTTGTCCTGATTAAGAGGAATGTTTGGACGGTGGAACGGTTTAAAAATGTGGAAGGAGTATTCACCAGAAAAAAGGGTCCAAAAAGGGTTTGAAAAAAAAGGGAATTCTGTGAATTCCTGGAATTTTTTTGAACTTGAAAAAATGATAGTTTGAATGTCCAGGATGAGTGGAATGTGTTGAAGGTGGAATGGTTTGAATCGGTTGGAAAATGTGCGAATTGTGGAAGTTTCAGACATGGCCAATTCATTGTGAATGGGGAAAATGTCCCTGAAAACTGGGAATTTTTGGAAATCCAGGATTTTTTTTTGTAAATTTTTGAAGGAGAGCACACAATTTTGAACATGCTGAATATTTTGAAGTTAGAACCGTTTGAATCGGATGACAAATGTGGGAATTCTGGAACTTTGAAAAATGTACCATGCGTTTCAATGGGAATTTCATGGACATTTGGGAATTTTGGGAAAAGCGGGAATTTTTTTGGAAAATGTTATATAACTTGAATGTTCTGAATGAGTTGAAATGGTTGGTGTTGGAATTTTTCAAATCGGTCGAGAAATGTTGAAGTAGCAACATTTTTAATTGAGAAATGGTATTAAGGAATTCCAGGAATTTCGGGAAAACCAGGGAATTTTTCCAGTTAAAAAGGCTGAATATTTTGAAATTGGAACAGACTGAATCGAATGAAAAATGTGGGAATTCTGGAACTTTGAAAAATGTATCATGCGTTTCAATGGAATTTCATGGACATTTGGGAATTTTGGAAAAAGCGGGAATTTTTTGGGAAAATGTTATAAAACTTGAATGTTCTGAATGAGTTGAAATGGTTGGTCGAGAAATGTTAAAGTAGCAACATTTTTAATTGAGAAATGGTATTAAGAATTCCAGGAATTTCGGGAAAACCGGGAATTTTTCCAGTTCAAAAAACAAATTAGTTTTTCGTCCTGATTAAGAGGAATGTTTGGACGGTAGAACGGTTAAAGTGGGTTAAAAAATGTGGAAGGAGTAGTCGCCAGAAAAAAGGGTCAAAAAAGGGTTAGAAAAGAAGGAATTCTGGGAATTTCTGGAATTTTTTGGAAATTGGAAAAATTATAGTTTTAAATTTCCAGGATGAGTGGAATATGTTGACGGTGGGAATGGTTTGAATCGGTTGAAAAAATGTGTAAATTGTGGAAGTTTCAGAAATGGCCATTTCCCCCATTTTGAATGGGGAAAATGTCCCTGAAGACTGGGAATTTTTGGAAATCCAGGATTTTTTTTTGTAAATTGTTGACACACAATTTTGAACAGGTTGAATATTTTGAAATTGGAACAGACTGAATCAAATGAAAAATGTGGGAATTCTGGAACTTTGAAAAATGTACCATGTGTTTCAATGGGAATTTCATGGACATTTGGGAATTTGGGGAAAAGCGGGAATGTTTTTGGAAAATGTTATAGAACTTGAATGTTCTGAATGAGTTGAAATGGTTGGTGTTGGAATTTTTTAAATTGGTCGAGAAATGTTGAAGTAGCAACATTTTTAATTGAGAAATGGTATTCAGGAATTCCAGGAATTTCGGGAAAACCGGGAATTTTTCCAGTTAAAAAAACAAATTTGTTTTTCGTCCTGATTAAGAGGAATGTTTGGACGGTGGAACGGTTTAAAATGTGGAAGGAGTAGTCACCAGAAAAAAGGGTCAAAAAAGGGTTAGAAAAAAAGGAATTCTGGGAATTTCTGAAATTTTTTGGAAATTGGAAAAATTATAGATTGAATTTCCAGGATGAGTGGAATATGTTGACGGTGGAATGGTTTGAATCGGTTGAAAAATGTGTAAATTGTGGAAGTTTCAGAAATGGCCATTTTCCCCATTTTAAATGGGGAAAATGTCCCTGAAAACTGGTAATTTTTGGAAATCCGGGATTTTTTTTTGTAAATTGTTGAAGGAGAGCACACAATTTTGAACAGGCTGAATATTTTGAAGTTGGAAAAGATTGAATCGGATGAAAAATGCGGAAATGGTGGAAGTTTGAAAAAGGGCCAATTCATTTTGAATGGGGAAAAATGTCCCGGAAAACCTGCAATTCTGGGAAATCTGGGAATTTTTGAAATGTGTCAAGGCTGAACAGTTTGAAGTCGGAACGGTTTGAATCGGGTGAAAAATGTGGAAGGTAGAGCGCGCCAAAATCTGGAGAAGAAGAAGAAGAATAAATAGATGAATTTCTTTGGAGTATTCACACAAAAAATAAATACATCTTTAAATAATAATTTAAATGTGTAATTAAAAAAAAAATCAGTAATTAATCAATTGGTAAAATGATGAAATTATTAAATAAACAGCACATTTAATAACACAATTATTGACACATTTTATTTTTGTCCCATTTGGCCCCCATAGCTAACTTCCGTTTCATTGTACTTCTGTTGTGTTTTCCTCGTATTGCACGGGGTTTTGGTGGTTAGTGTGTGTTTCCCCCCCAGGCGGCCACCTTAAACAGCAGTCACAGTCCAAACAAAACAGACCCCCTCCCCCCCTTGCATTTGTCTTCGCGGTTCCGTAAATCACAGCAGGCCGCACATCGCGCCGCCTCGTTCGCAGAAGTTGGGAAATGTAAAACACATCTGGACGTCTGCTGACCGACGCAACCGTGCAGACGGTGAAACCATCGAGGTGTTATATCCTTCCCTGGTTGTGTTCATTGTTGGTGTCGGTGCGCTTACCTTGCATGTGCAGAGGTAGTCTCCCATCCTTAGTGGCGCCCTCTGGTGACCGGCCTCTTTTCTGGAGCAGCAGCCTGGACACGGCCACCACCACCAGCCCGCACAGAACAGTCAGCGCACACACACTTAGGAAGGTCCCAAGCACCCGGCCTCGACTGGCACATTCTACATACACACACACACACACACACACACACACACACACACACACACACACACACACACACACACACACACACACACACACACACACACACACACACACACACACACACACACACACACGCCATGTTAGAACGGTAGTTAAGTGAGCAAAAATGCTTACACAGTAGTCTGAGTACAAAACCCAAAAGCAGTGAAGTTGTCAAGTTGTGTAAATCAGTGGTCCCCAACCACCGGGCCGTGGCCCGGTACCGGTCCGCGGACCGATTGGTATCGGGCCGCACAAGAAATTAAAAAACAAAACAAAAAAAAAAACATTTTTTTAATAAAATCAACATAAAAAACACAATATATACATTATATATCAATATAGATCAATACAGTCTGCAGGGATACAGTCCGTAAGCACACATGATTGTATTTAATTATGTAAAAAAAAAAAAAATGAAAACAATTTAAAAAAAATTTTTTTTTTTTAAATACACCCCCTCCCCCCCCCCCCACCGGTCCGTGGGACAAATTTTCAATCGTTGACCGGTCCGCAGCTACAAAAAGGTTGGGGACCACTGGTGTAAATGGTAAATAAAAACAGAATACAATGATTTGTAAATCCTTTTCAACTTATATTCAATTGAATAGACTGCAAAGACAAGATATTTCATGTTCACACTGAAAAACGTATTTTTTTTTGCTGTGTTACATGCGCCTTTCCTTTCAACAACATTCAGTAAATGTTTGGGAACTGAGGAGACACATTTTTCAAGCTCAGGTGGAGTTCTTTCCCATTCTTGCTTGATGTACAGCTTAAGTTGTTCAACAGTCTCCGTTGTGGTATTTTAGGCTTCATAATGCACCACACATTTTCAACGGGAGACAGGTCTGGACTACGCTATTGTAACACGTGGCTTGGCATTGTCTTGCTGAAATAAGCAGGGGCGTCCATGATAACGTTGCTCCAAAACCTGTATGTACCTTTCAGCATTAACGGTGCCTTCGCAGATGTGTAAGTTACCCATGCCTTGGGCGCTAATACAACCCCCATACCATCACATATGCTGGCTTTTCAACTTTGCTCCTAGAACAGTCGGGATGGTTCTTTTCCTCTTTGGTCCGGAGGACACGACTCCCACAGTTTCCAAAAACAATTTGAAGTGTGGACTCGTCAGACCACAGAACACTTTTCCACTTTGCATCAGTCCATCTTAGATGAGCTCGGGCCCAGCGAAGCCGGCGGCGTTTCTGGGTGTTGTTGATAAATGGCTTTGGCTTTGCATAGTGGAGTTTTAACTTGCACTTACAGATGTAGCGACCAACTGTAGTTACTGACAGTGGTTTTCTGAAGTGTTCCTAAACCCAAGTGGTGATATCCTTTACACACTGATGTCGCTTTTTGATGCAGTACCGCCTAAGGGAACGAAGGTCCGTAACATCATCGCTTACGTGCAGTGATTTCTCCAGATTCTCTGAACGTTTTGATGATATTACGGACCGCAGATGGTGAAATCCCTAAATTCCTTGCAATAGCTGGTTGAGAAATGTTATTCTTAAACAATTTGCTCAGGCATTTGTTGACAAAGCGGTGACCCTCACCCCATCCTTGTTTGTGGAAGCTGCTTTTATACCCAATATTGGCACCCACCTGTTCCCAATTAGCCTGTTCACCTGCGGCATGTTCCGAATAAGTGTTTGACGAGCATTCCTCAACTTTCTCAGTCTTTTTTGCCACTTGCGCCAGCTTTTTTGAAACACGTTGCAGGCATCAAATTCCATACGAGCTAACATTTGCAATGTTTTCCAGTTCCAACGTTAAGTA
The DNA here is from genome assembly GCF_033978785.1 of Entelurus aequoreus. NCBI lineage: Eukaryota > Metazoa > Chordata > Actinopteri > Syngnathiformes > Syngnathidae > Entelurus > Entelurus aequoreus. The sequence continues at coordinate 15,216,238 of NC_084750.1, read as the reverse complement.
TCTTGTCTTTGCAGTCTATTCAATTGAATATAGGTTGAAAAGGATTTGCAAGTCATTGTATTCCGTTTTTATTTACCGTTTACACGACGTGACAACTTCACTGCTTTTTGGGTTTGTAGTTCGCTGCGTATCTGCTGGGATCATGTGTAGATGACAGCCTCGCGGCGCGATACAAAGAGCCCAAAGACATTTAGTAACAGGGTTGCCATGGAGAGCACCCGGGAGTAGGCGTCAGCAGGAAGAGAGTGTCCCGTCGGGTTGAGGGGATAAGAGGAGATGGGGCGGGGGGGTGGTGGAGGAAAAACGCACAATGAGCGGTTTTGTTCCGAAAACTCAGCTGGGGAGGGGGATGAACTGTAACACTTGGATGTGCAGCGTGTGTGAAAGTGTAACCTTGTATTTCAAAAACTGTGTGTGTTAGTGTAAGTGAAGAAAATGGAGCTTGGAACAGAAGGGGAATGTAAAATACAGCTGCAACACACACACACACACACACACACACACACACACACACACACACACACACACACACACACACACACACACACACACACACACACACACACACACACACACACACACACACACACACACACACACACACACACACACACACACACACACACGCGGCAGTCTTGCTGACTCAAATGCACCAGGGTGCAGTTGACCCGCGATGGCAGCAGTTGTGATGCAGACTCCTACCTGCTCTGGTGCTGATGTGAAGCTGCTCCCGTCCAGACTCTGAGCGGCTCTGAAACCAATAGCGACAGCTGTCACCACTGATGTACATACAGCGAAGCCCCCTGCTTCCTGTTTTGCAGAAAACAAAGACACATTTTGTTAGTGGGACTCGGTCAAAACGTACCAAATGCATCCAGTAGGGGTCTCCTGATCCCAGATGGGTTTCGAAAATCAGCCTGATATCTGCAGAAAAAAACAAGCTGCATCTAAAACAGGCCTGGGTAGGGGTGTAACGGTACGTGTATTTGTATTGAACCGTTTCGGTACGGGGGTGTCGGTTCGGTTCCGAGTTTCCACATGGACATATTAAAGGCCTACTGAAATGATTTTTTTAAAATTTAAACGGGGACAGCATATCCATTCTATGTGTCATACTTGATCATTTCGCGATATTGCCATATTTTTGCTGAAAGGATTTAGTAGAGAAAATCGACGATAAAGTTCGCAACTTTTGCTCGCTGATAAAAAAAAAAGCCTTGCCTGTACCGGAAGTAGCGTGATGTCACAGGAGCTAGTATTCCTCACAATTCCCCATTGTTTTCAATGGAGCGAGAGAGATTCGGACCAAGAAAGTGACGATTACCCCATTCATTTGAGCGAGGATGAAAGATTCGTAGATGAGGAACGTTACAGTGAAGGACTTGAGAGGCAGTGCAGGACGTATCTTTTTTCGCTCTGACCGTAACTTAGGTACAAGCTGGCTCATTGGATTCCACACTCTCCTTTTTTTATTGTGGATCACGGATTTGTATTTTAAACCACCTCGGATACTATATCCTCTTGAAAAGGAGAGTCCAGAACGCGAAATGGACATTCAGTGCCTTTTATCTCCACGACAATACATCGGCGAAATGCTTTAGCTACGAGCTAACGTGATAGCATCGTGCTTTAACTGCATATAGAAACAAAAAAAATAAACCCCTGACTGGAAGGATGGATAGAAAATCAACAATACTATTAAACCGTGGACATGTAAATACACGGTTAATGCTTTCCAGGCTGGCGAAGGTTAACAATGCTGTGCTAACGACGCCATTGAAGCTAACTTAGCAACTTAGCAACCGGACCGCACAGAGCTATGCTAAAAATATTAGCTCTCCACCTATGCCAGCCAGCCCTCATCTGCTCATCAACACCCGTGCTCACCTGCGTTCCAGCGATCGGCAGAAGGACGAAGGACTTCACCCGATGCGTTTGGCGGCCCGGAGACGTAGGAAGTCAAGGTGAGGTCGGCGGCTAGCGCGTCTGCTCTCCAACAAAGTCCTCCTGGTTGTGTTGCTGTAGTCCGCTACTAATACACCGATCCCACCTACAACTGTCTTCTTTGCAGCCTTCATTGTTCATTAAACAAATTGCAAAAGATGTCCAGAATACTGTGGAATTATGAAATGAAAACAGAGCTTTTTGTATAGGATTCTACGGGGTACCATAACTTCCGTTACTCTGACTTCGTCACGCGCATACGTCATCATACCGCAACGTTTCAGCCGGATATTTCCCGGGAAATTTTAAATGTCACTTTATAAGTTAACCCGGCCGTATTGGCATGTGTTGCAATGTTAAGATTTCATCATTGATATATAAACTATCAGACTGCGTGGTCGCTAGTAGTGGCTTTCAGTAGGCCTTTAAGTAGCGTAACGCACGTTGTGTAAACAATGCACACCGAGGCACGATAGACTGACCATACTTCCTCTTTTCACCGGACATGTCCTCTTTTGCGGAGCTGTCAGGGCGGAGTTTCTTAAATGCCTCAAATGTCCGGCATTTTGAGTTAGGGTTGCGTGTATTTTCAATGTACGTTCAGGGCTAAGAAGGGGTTAAAAACAAAACCAATTGTGCGCGCAGCAGCATTGGTGAGGGAGGGGCAAAGAGAGAGAGAGAGAGAGAGTTATGATAAACGTGCATGCGTCGCCAGGCTCTGCTTTTTATCCATAGATTTATCACATTTAATTTTTTATTATCTATAGCAGGGCTGTCAAAAGTGTGCCCCGGAGGCCATTTGCGGCCCACAGCTAATGTTTTAAAAGGCCCACGGCACATTCTAAAAATACTATTAAAATAAACAAAAACATAACAAAAGTGAAATAAAAAAAGCTTAAAGGTTAAATGTAATTTAGAAAAAGTTGCAATGTTGACTAATAAAACAAAGCTGTTTTTTCTTTCTTTCAAACTGTCATTGCTCAAAACATAATATTTAATAGAAATCAATGTTATTATGGATTATTGACCTATCCAAGGTTCCCATTACTTCACATCAAATATTCCACTAAGAAAAATATTTTTGGTGGAAGATTTTGCAAATTTGGTAAATAAATAACCCCAAAATTTACATTTTGTTGTTTTCTTACTGTACCGAAAATGAACCGAACCGTGACCTCTAAACCGAGGTATGTACCGAACCGAAATGTTTGTGTACCGTTACACCCCTAATCAGAACAGCACAAAGTTGTTGTTTTTTAGACCAAAAAAATATAACAAGTGGTTTAATAAAACATATTTTTATTTTAAAAAAGTTATATTTTTCATAATTACTAATTATATTGAGTAAAAACTTGTTTTTACAATAGGCTATACATTTAAAGGCCTACTGAAAGCCACTACTAGCGACCACGCAGTCTGATAGTTTATATATCAATGATGAAATCTTAACATTGCAACACATGCCAATACGGCCGGGTTAACTTATAAAGTGCAATTTTAAATTTCCCGCTAAACTTCCGGTTGAAAACGTCTATGTATGATGACGTTTGCGCGTGACGTCAATGGTTGAAACGGAAGTATTCGGACACATTGTATCCCAATACAAACAGCTCTGTTTTCATCGCAATTCCACAGTATTCTGGACATCTGTGTTGGTGAATCTTTTGCAATTTGTTTAATGAACAATGGAGACTGCAAAGAAGAAAGTTGTAGGTGGGATCGGTGTATTAGCGGCTGGCTGCAGCAACACAACCAGGAGGACTTTGAGTTGGATAGCAGATGCGCTATCCGACGCTAGCCGCCGACCGCATTGATGATCGGGTGAAGTCCTTCGTCGCCCCGTCGATCGCTGGAACGCAGGTGAGCACGGGTGTTGATGAGCAGATGAGGGCTGGCGTAGGTGGAGCGCTAATGTTTTTATCATAGCTCTGACGAGGTCCCGTAGCTAAGTTAGCTTCAATGGCGTCGTTAGCAACAGCATTGCTAGGCTTCGACAGGCGGCACAGCATTAACCGTGTGGTTACAGGTCCAGTGTTTGGTTCGGTGTCTCCTGATAGTAGTATTGTTGATCTGCTGTCTATCCTTCCAGTCAGGGGCTTATTTCTTTTGTTTCTATCTGCATTTAAGCACGATGCTATCACGTTAGCCCCGTAGCTAAAGTGCTTCGCCGATGTATTGTCGTGGAGATAAAAGTCACTGTGAATGTCCATTTCGCGTTCTCGACTCTCATTTTCAAGAGGATATAGTATCCGAGGTGGTTTAAAATACAAATCCGTGATCCACAATAGAAAAAGGAGAAAGTGTGGAATCCAATGAGCCCTTGTACCTAAGTTACGGTCAGAGCGAAAAAAAGATACGTCCTGCACTGCACTCTAGTCCGTCACTCTCACGTTCCTCATCCACAAATCTTTCATCCTGGCTCAAATTAATGGGGTAATCGTCGCTTTCTCGGTCCGAATCGCTCTCGCTGCTGGTGTAAACAATGGGGAAATGTGAGGAGCCTTTCAACCTGCGACGTCACGCTACTTCCGGTACAGGCAAGGCTTTTTTTATCAGCGAGCAAAAGTTGCGAACTTTATCGTCGATGTTCTCTACTAAATCCTTTCAGCAAAAATATGGCAATATTGCGAAATGATCAAGTATGACACATAGAATGGATCTGCTATCCCCGTTTAAATAAAAAAAATTCATTTCAGTAGGCCTTTAATGATGGCTAAAGTTAGTAGCTAAACTTAGCTAAATCGCTATCGTTAGCTAGCGACACACAATGCTAACGTGTTTGTTACGTAAGAAGTAATTTACATCATTACATCCTGAAAGCTGTACATGTTTAAAACACATTGGAAAGTTAGCGCCCTCTCGGGCATTCATGTTTTATTGGTAGACATATTCGATTATGAGGCTAATGCTAAAGAAAATGAGCATTTCATTGCATCCTCCTAAAAGGGGGGACATCCCGACTTCCCGGTGATATACCGCCCCTGCTGCTGTGGAATGAAATAGCATTGGCTAAAAACAAAAGCGAAAGTGTGTACCTGTTAGCATAGCATTGATGTGGATGACATCCGGCGCACAAGTGCGGTTGCAGTGTTTGTCATTTTGTGTGAGACCACGAGACACGTGACAGTCCACACACTTCCTGAACGGGACACACACGCACACACAAATAAAACATTTATTTTTTCCCCGTCATGTAAACAAATGTCAGAATAGGGACAGTTACCAGTTTGATTGACAACTGCTTTGACAGGCAGGACATCTCTCGCAGAGGTCTCCGGAGTATCCCTGGCCGTCGCACACGCATCGGCCGCACACGCACTTGCCCCGCCCACTGCACAGCGACCCGTCGGGTGACTGGCAGGTCGCTACGGCGACGGCACAACCGCAGCTGTCGCCCGTCCAGCCGCCCTCGCACACACACTCGCCCGACACACACATTCCCCGTCCTGACAGGAGAAGCAAGAAGGTAAAATAGCTCTATTATGCAAAACATAAACGTCTTATTAATAAGAGTACTGTAAATTCCGGACTATATCCCGCTACTTTTTTCCTACGCTTTGAGCCCTGCGGCTTATAAAACGGTGCTGCTAACTTATGGATTTTTCTTTGCTGTCGGCCATAATACAAATAGTTCAAAAAACAAACAAACACGGAAACACACTGTATAGGTGTGTTATTGTTTGTGCTATAGCGCCATCTTTTGGACGAGTTTGCTCACTGCAGGTGCTGCATTGCCCTTCTGTTTGGACTGAGCTTCTCGACCAGAAGTACAAGTGCTGTTCCGCCATCTAGCCTTTTACACTCGTGTGGTTTCTTCATTCATCACTCCAAACATTTGTAAGTTTTGCAATATAACTAAAACAATTCTTACTTACTAAAACGTGCCACGTGTGAGGTCTTCAGGGGTGTTTTCATGCATATTTGTATGCGCTATGGTAATGGCATGAAGCTAGCGTCGTTAGCATTAGCAAATATGCTAACACGTTTCCGAGTGTCTTTGTTAGTATTATTAACTCACACTGGCATTCTTTTTGTATCGTTTCAGTTTTATAAATTATTAAGTCTGTTTAGCTAGTGGGTCCATGACGACGACTTCTGTTTTGTTTGATCAGCCATTTTACTGCCGTGTAACAGGCACCGTTCGGAAACAAAGAATATAAATAAACATTAACAAAATCTTTCTGTGTAAACAAGAAATTTCAAAACGTATATACACAATATTGCCAAAAGTATTTAGCCACCCATCCAAAAGATCAGAATCAGGTGTCCTAATCACTTGGCCCGGCCACAGGTGTATAAAATCAAGCACTTAGGCATGGAGACTGTTTCTACAAACATTTGTAAAAGAATAGGCCGCACTCAGTGATTTCCAGCAGTCGTGAAATTTCGTAAATATTCCAAAGTCAACTGTCGGCTTTATTATAAGACAATGGAAGAGTTTGGGAACAACAGCAACTCAGCCACGAAGTGGTAGGCCACGTAAACTGACAGAGAGGGGTCAGCGGAGGAATTATGCTGTGGGGTTGTTTTTCAGGAGTTGGGCTTGGCACCTTAGTTCCAGTGAAAGGAACTTTGAATGCTCCAGGATACCAACACATTTTGGACAATTTGATGCTCCCAAACTTGTGGGAACACTCTTCCAACATGACTGTGCACAAAGCAAGGTCCATAAAGACACTGGTGTGGATGCACTTGACTGGCCTGCACAGAGTCCTGACCTGAACCCGATGGGATGAATTAGAACGGAGACTGAGAGCCAGGCCTTCTGTGTGACCTCACCAATGTGCTTTTGGAAGAATGGTGCAATATTCCTATACATCAGGGGTCACCAACCTTTTTGAAACCAAGAGCTACTTCTTGGGTACTGATTAATGCGAAGGGCTACCAGTTTGATACACACTTAAATAAATTGCCAGAAATAGCCAATTTGCTCAATTTACCTTTAACTCTATGTTATTATTAATAATTAATGATATTTACACTTAATTGAACGGTTTAAAAGAGGAGAAAACACGAAAAAAATGACAATTAAATTTTGAAACATAGTTTATTTTCAATTTCGACTCTTTAAAATTCAAAATTCAACCGAAAAAAAGAAGAGAAAAACTAGCTAATTCGAATCTTTTTATGGAACATCATTAGTAATTTTTCCTGATTAAGATTAATTTTAGAATTTTGATGACATGTTTTAAATAGGTTAAAATCCAATCTACACTTTGTTAGAATATATAACAAATTGGACCAAGCTATATTTATAACAAAGACAAATCATTATTTCTTCTAGATTTTCCAGAACAAAAATTTTAAAAGAAATTCAAAAGACTTTCAAATAAGATTTAAATTTGATTCTACAGATTTTCTAGATTTGACAGAATAATTTTTTTGAATTTTAATCATAATAAGTTTGAAGAAATATTTCACAAATATTCTTGAAGAATTAAATAAATTAAAATGTATTTATTATTCTTTCCAATGAAAAAAATAAATTTACTTGAACATTGATTTAAATTGTCAGGAAAGAAGAGGAAGGAATTTAAAAGGTAAAAAGGTATATCTGTTTAAAAATCCTAAAATCATTTTTAAGGTTGTATTTTTTCTCTAAAATTGTCTTTCTGAAAGTTATAAGAAGCAAAGTAAAAAAAAAAAAAAGAATTTATTCAAACAAGTGAAGACCAAGTCTTTAAAATATTTTTCTTGGATTTTCAAATTCTATTTGAGTTTTGTCTCTCTTAGAATCAAAAATGTCGGGCAAAGCGAGACCAGCTTGCTAGTAAATAAATAAAATGTAAAAAATAGAGGCAGCTCACTGGTAAGTGCTGCTATTTGAGCTATTTTAGAACAGGCCAGCGGGCTACTCATCTGGTCCTTACGGGCTACCTGGTGCCCGCGGGCACCGCGTTGGTGACCCCTGCTATAAAGACACTCCGCAACCTTGTGGACAGCCTTCCCAGAAGAGTTGAAGCTGTAATAGCTGCAACATCATATTGAACCCTATTGGTTAGGAATGGGATGGCACTTCAAAGTTCATACGTGAGTCAAGGCAGGTGGCCAAATACTTTTGGCGTTATAGTGTATCTGGTTAATAGCTGGAAAAATAATATTCCCTTTTAAAATGTAGTGGGTGCGGCTTATATACCGGTGCGTTTTATAGTCCGGAAAATACTGTACCTTTTTAAACTTACCCCCACACAGCAGTCCTCCTTTATAAGGACAGGAGAAGTCGTCCATCTGGCAGTACTTCCCAAAGACCGTGCCGAGTCGACTGTGCTCACACACACACCTCCCACATTCACACACTCCTCGGCCACTGCAGTCCACATTGGAGCCATCAGCTCGACAACGCCACTTTGATTCATTCATAAAAAGGCCCTGATGCGGCCACCGCTCCAGACCGGCGCCATCTAAAGTCCCGGCGCACGGCGACCGATCGCCGTCCCGGCAGCTTCCTGTCGGCCCACAGCTGCAGTGACATTTAGAGTGGATCCTAACCGTGGTGGATTCATTGTAGCCCACAGGGCGAACCATCACTTTAATGTCCTCGTCTGCACCGTGGTCAGGACAGGAGCGCAGGCCGATAGTGACGTTGAAGTAAACCTGCAAGAGATGTGGAAAACAGCAATGGTTAAGAAACTATTTGTGTTTTTTTGCTGTTTTCAAGTACAGAAAGTAGGGCTGGGCGATACGGCCTTTTATTAATACCTCTATTTTTAGGCCATGTGACGATACACGATATATATCTCCATATTTTGCCTTAACCTTGAATGAACACTTGATGCATATAATCACAGCAGTATGATGATTCTATGTGTCTACACTAAAACATTCTTCTTCATACTGCATTAATATATGCTACTTTTCAACTTTCATGCAGAGAGGGAAATCACAACTAAGTCAATTTAGCAAAAGTGTATTTATTAAACAGTTATTAAGCAGTGGCACAAACATTCATGTCATTTCCAAAACAGAAAGTGCAAGATTGTCAGAGACATTTTCAAACGAGCTATTAGTGCACTTTTGTGCATGATGTCACTAAGATGACATTTCAAAACAACACTAAATTAAAGTGCACTTTTTGTACAGAACGCCTTAAATATATACGATTACTTAAATATTGTCCAATTATGCAAAGATATATTATCAAACATTCAAACCATTTTTTAAATATAAATAAATACTAATAATGATTTCAAAGCAAGTTATCCATCAAATTGTGCAATGTAAAAGTAGCAATAGATTTCATGGTGAAATTGTGAAATTTACTATGGTTTTTACAGCATTTTTCTCTAAATTAAAAAGCTCCAGCACCCCCCGCGACCCCAAAAGGGACAAGCGGTAGGAAACGGATGGATGAAAGAAAAAAACAGTACTTTTTTTACTGTAATAAACTGTGGTGTCATTTTGGCATTTACAGTAGTACACCGAAAAATCTGCAGTTGTTGATTTGCAGTAAAAAACAAACCGCTCAGGTGCCAACATTTTACTGTAAAATTGCAGTTTTTATGTACAGTAAAAAAACTAATGTAAATTTTACAGTAAAATTGCAGTTTTTATGTACAGTAAAAAAAACTAATGTAAATTTTACAGTAAAATTGCAGTTTGTATGTACAGTAAAAAAAACTAATGTAAATTTTACAGTAAAATTGCAGTTTTTATGAACAGTAAAAAAACTAATGTAAATTTTACAGTAAAATTGCAGTTTTTATGCAAAGTAAAAAACTAATGTAATTTTACAGTAAAATTGCAGTTTTTATGTACAGTAAAAAAACAAATGTAAATTTTACAGTAAAATTGCAGTTTTTATGCACAATAAAAAACTAATGTAATTTTACAGTAAAATTGCAGTTTTTATGCACAGTAAAAAACTAATGTAATTTTACAGTAAAATTGCAGTTTTTATGTACAGTAAAAAAGTAATGTAATTTTACAGTAAAATTGCAGTTTTTATATACAGTAAAAAAACTGTCAATTTTACAGTAAAATTGCAGTTTTTATCCGCAGTAAAAAAACTAATGTAAATTTTACAGTAAAATTGCAGTTTTTATGTACAGTAGAAAACTAATGTAATTTTACAGTAAAATTGCAGTTTTTATGTACAGTAATAAAACAAATGTAAATTTTACAGTAAAATTGCAGTTTTTATGCACAGTAAAAAAACAAATGTACATTTTACAGTAAAATTGCAGTTTTTATGTACAGTAAAAAAACAAATGTAAATTTTACAGTAAAATTGCAGTTTTTATGCACAGTAAAAAACTAATGTACTTTTACAGTAAAATTGCAGTTTTTATGTACAGTAAAAAACAAATGTAAATTTTACAGTAAAATTGCAGTTTTTATGCACAGTAAAAAAACAAATGTAAATTTTACAGTAAAATTGCAGTTTTTATGCAAAGTAAAAAACTAATGTAATTTTACAGTAAAATTGCAGTTTTTATGTACAGTAAAAAAACAAATGTAAATTTTACAGTAAAATTGCAGTTTTTATGCACAATAAAAAACTAATGTAATTTTACAGTAAAATTGCAGTTTTTATGCACAGTAAAAAACTAATGTAATTTTACAGTAAAATTGCAGTTTTTATGTACAGTAAAAAAACGGTCAATTTTACAGTAAAATTGCAGTTTTTATCCGCAGTAAAAAAACAAATGTAAATTTTACAGTAAAATTGCAGTTTTTATGTACAGTAGAAAACTAATGTAATTTTACAGTAAAATTGCAGTTTTTATGTACAGTAATAAAACAATTGTAAATTTTACAGTAAAATTGCAGTTTTTATGCGCAGTAAAAAACTAATGTAATTTTACAGTAAAATTGCAGTTTTTATGCACAGTAAAAAAAACTAATGTAATTTTACAGTAAAATTGCAGTTTTTATGTACAGTAAAAAATACAAATGTAAATTTTACAGTAAAATTGCAGTTTTTATGCACAGTAAAAAACAAATGTAAATTTTACAGTAAAATTGCAGTTTTTATGCACAGTAAAAAACTAATGTAATTTTACAGTAAAATTGCAGTTTTTATGTACTTTAAAAAAACAAATGTAAATTTTACAGTAAAATTGCAGTTTTTATGCACAGTAAAAAACTAATGTAATTTTACAGTAAAATTGCAGTTTTTATGTACAGTAAAAAAACACATGTAAATTTTACAGTAAAATTGCAGTTTTTATGCACAATAAAAAACTAATGTAATTTTACAGTAAACATGCAGTTTTAATGTACAGTAAAAAAACAAATGTAAATTTTACAGTAAAATTGCAGTTTTTATGTACAGTAAACAAACAAATATAAATTTTACAGTAAAATTGCAGGTTTTATGCACAGTAAAAAACTAATGTAATTTTACAGTAAAATTGCAGTTTTTATGTAGAGTAAAAAACAAATGTAAATTTTACAGTAACATTGCAGTTTTTATGCACAGTAAAAAACTAATGTAATTTTACAGTAAAATTGCAGTTTTTATGTACAGTAAAAAAACTAATGTAAATTTTACAGTAAAATTGCAGTTTTTGTGCACAGTAAAAAAACAAATGTACATTTTACAGTAAAATTGCAGTTTTTATGTACAGTAAAAAACAAATGTAAATTTTACAGTAGAATTGCAGTTTTTATGCACAGTAAAAAACTAATGTACTTTTACAGTAAAATTGCAGTTTTTATTTACAGTAAAAAAACAAATGTACATTTTACAGTAAAATTGCAGTTTTTATGCACAGTAAAAAACTAATGTAATTCTACAGTAAAATTGCAGTTTCTATGCACAGTAAAAAACTAATGTAATTTTACAGTAAAATTGCAGTTTTTATGCACAGTAAAAAAACTAATGTAATTTTACAGTTAAATTGCAGTTTTTATCCGCAGTAAAAAAAAAAAAGTAAATTTTACAGTAAAATTGCAGTTTTTATGTACAGTAGAAAACTAATTAATTTTACAGTGAAATTGCAGTTTTATGTACAGTAAAAAAACTATTGTAAATTTTACAGTAAAATTGCAGTTTTATGCACAGTAAAAAACTAATGTAATTTTACAGTAAAATTGCAGTTTTTATGCACAGTAAAAAACTAATGTAATTTTACAGTAAAATTGCAGTTTTTATGTACAGTAAAAAAATACAAATGTAAATTTTACAGTAAAATTGCAGTTTTTATGCACAGTAAAAAAACTAATGTAAATTTTACAGTAAATTTGCAGTTTTTATGCACAGTAAAAAACTAATGTAATTTTACAGTAAAATTGCAGTTTTTATGTACTTTAAAAAACAAATGTAAATTTTACAGTAAAATTGCAGTTTTTATGCACAGTAAAAAACTAATGTAATTTTACAGTAAAATTGCAGTTTTTATGTACTTTAAAAAAAAACACATGTACATTTTACAGTAAAATTGCAGTTTTTATGCACAGTAAAAAACTAATGTAATTTTACAGTAAAATTGCAGTTTTTATGTACAGTAAAAAACACATGTAAATTTTACAGTAAAATTGCAGTTTTATGCACAGTAAAAAACTAATGTAATTTTACAGTAAAATTGCAGTTTTTATGTACAGTAAAAAAACAAATGTAAATTTTACAGTAAAATTGCAGTTTTTATGTACAGTAAAAAAACAAATGTAAATTTTACAGTAAAATTGCAGTTTTTATGTACAGTAAAAAAACAAATGTAAACTTTACAGTAAAATTGCAGTTTTTATGTACAGTAAAAAACTAATGTACTTTTACAGTAAAATTGCAGTTTTTATTTACAGTAAAAAAACAAATGTACATTTTACAGTAAAATTGCAGTTATTATGCACAGTAAAAAACTAATGTAATTCTACAGTAAAATTGCAGTTTCTATGCACAGTAAAAAACTAATGTAATTTTACAGTAAAATTGCAGTTTTTATGTACAGTAAAAAAACAAATGTAAATTTTACAGTAAAATTGCAGTTTTTATGCACAGTAAAAAACTAATGTCATTTTACAGTAAAATTGCAGTTTTTATGTACAGTAAAAAAACTAATGTAAATTTTACAGTAAAATTGCAGTTTTTATGTACAAGAAAAAAACAAATGTAAATTTTACAGTAAAATTGCAGTTTTTATGCACAGTAAAAAACAAATGTAAATTTTACAGTAAAATTGCAGTTTTTATGAACAATAAAAAAACAAATGTAAATTTTACAGTAAAATTGCAGTTTTTATGCACAGTAAAAAACTAATGTAATTTTACAGTAAAATTGCAGTTTTTATGTACAGTAAAAAAACAAATGTACATTTTACAGTAAAATTGCAGTTTTTATGTACAGTAAAAAACTAATGTAATTTTACAGTAAAATTGCAGTTTTATGTACAGTAAAAAAACAAATGTAAATTTTACAGTAAAATTGCAGTTTTTTATCTACAGTAAAAAAACAAATGTACATTTTACAGTAAAATTGCAGTTTTTATGTACAGTAAAAAAACAAATGTAAATTTCACATTAAAATTGCAGTTTTTATGCACAGTAAAAAAATAATGTAATTTTACAGTAAAATTGCAGTTTTCATGTACAGTAAAAAAACAAATGTAAATTTTACAGTAAAATTGCAGTTTTTATGTACAGTAAAAAAACAAATGTAAATTTTACAGTAAAATTGCAGTTTTTATGTACAGTAAAAAAACAAATGTAAATTTTACAGTAAAATTGCAGTTTTTATGCACAGTAAAAAACTAATGTAATTTTACAGTAAAATTGCAGTTTTTATGTACAGTAAAAAAACAAATGTAGATTTTACCGTAAAATTGCAGTTTTTATGTACAGTAAAAAAACAAATGCAAGTTATCTATTTTTTTCCGAAATGCCCGTTCTTTTCTCTGTCTTGATAAAGTCGATACAAACTTATACGGGGGGGGGAGGAAACGTGTTGCTATTAAATAGTGTGGAAATGCGTTCATTTCATCTTTATCTTGACGCTGATAAAGATTCCTTTAATCCAAGGGCTAAACTACTGGGGCGTGATTAAGTGGGAGGAGAGGAGACACATTTGCCAGTGAAAAGAAAGCAAAAGGGACAAAACAAAGACATTGCTTGGCTTGAAGGAATCCAATGATTAAAAAAACCACATCAAAAACTAGATAACCCTGTTATGCAAAACAGAAATGTCCACCGCAGAGGACGCTGGTTTTCAGGAGGATATGACAAAACTCTACACTGCAAAAAGTCAGTGTTCAAAAATAAAATGCAAAAATGAGGGGTATTTTACTTGAACTAAGGACAATTATCTGCCAATAGAACAAGTAAATTTGGCTTGTCAAGACTTTCCAAAACAAGTAAAATTAGCTAACCTCAATGAACCCAAAAATACCTTAAAATAAGTATATTCTCACTAATAACAAGTGCACTTTTATTGGTAGAAAAAAAAGAGACCTTTTTGCTCAATATGTTGAAAAATATTCTTAAATGAAGTAAATGCTAGTGCCATTATCTTGACATGATATGCGCTCGGCATTACATTTCTTGAAACCAGCAAACTTATACTAAAAACTAATTGATTGTTCTTAATGGAAAGGCAACAAGGCAACATATTGTTACTCTCGGGGTCTCCTAGATGCTCAGGCAAATCATATTGTCTAAAAATGCATTTTTCCATGGATAACATGACATCATCGCGCCAAGTGCGTGCTCTTTCAGTAAATTAGTGCGCATATATACAGCCCGGCCCCCGGCCAAAATTTTTTAAATTGTAATTTTGAAGAATTCATCTGAATGTGCATGAACTATTTCTGTTCAAAATTGTTTGAAATGTTAAATGTTTAAATATTAACTGTCAGTTTACTGTACTGTGCCAACTGTACTACTATATGAGTACGTATTTTCTATTGTTTCATTGAAAATAAAACAGCAAAGTCCATTTGGCTGTCATCTGTTTTAATTATGAGACACAATTGTGTCAAAATCATGATTTTTTTGTTCATGCTTGAAATAAGAAATGATTACTTTAAAAAAGTAGTTTCATACTTGTGAGTGTTGATGACACAGCTTTGCAACAGTTGATATTCTAGTTTCAAGCATGTTTTACTCAATATAGGTCATCACATCTCAGCAACAAGCTGTGATATCTTACTGAGATCATTTAGGACCAAAACCCTTAAAACAAGTAAAACACTCAAACATAAAATCTGCTTAGTGAGAAGAATGATCTTATCAGACAGAAAATAAGCAAATATCACCCTTATTTGAGATATTTCATCTTACTTAGATTTCACTTTTTGCAGTGTACAGGAGGAGGTAGAAAATGTTTCTTTGACAGCCTATTTCCAAAAAAAAATGGCCCATATTATGCGATTTTAGAACAAACAAGTCCTGGAATCACATGGGAATCGTTTGCGTGAAACGCGGCCTTGAGTCTAATCCGCTTAACTCTGGGATTATTTTCACAATCTTCCATGATGTGTGTGTGTGTGGTGGCGGAAGTAACCTAACACAACTGAGACTGGAGATCCGTGGTGTTGGATGCATGTTTACCGTCTGGTTGGGCTGCACCCCCGAGCAGCTCTGCTTATTAGCAGAGGACCCGTTAGGACAGATGGGGGAGACAGACGTCCAGTACCTGCTGAATGCCTGGTCGTCCACCCACACGGACAACGACACCTCCGCCAACAAGCTCTAGAAAGACACACGTTGCAATAAAGTTTCATTTTGGGGGTTACAAAATGAACTAAAATGATCTACACGGCAAAACATTTAACTATGTCGAACAATTATGTTTACTAACAACTTTCTGACATTAAAGAAACCACAAATATGTAAACAAAAAAAAATCACTGTATAAAACAAAGCAATTTGGGCAACAAAAGTAATACCTCACACATCTTACCATGAATTGATTAACGTGGACTTAAACAAGTTGAACAACTTATTGGGGTGTTACCATTTAGTGGTCAATTGTACGGAATATGTACTGTACTGTGCAATCTACTAATACACGTTTCAATCAATCAATCAATCAATGTTGTATTATCATTAAACACCTTTTAACTTGTTAACAAAAACATCTCTTTCATAAATAAATCAATATAAATGATATGTATGAAGGAGGTAGATTTGATTGGATTTTTATTAAAGATCCCCATTAGCTGGTTGCCACAACAACCCACACTGCAAAAAGTCAGTGTTCAAAAACAAGACAAAAATAAAATAAAATAAGGGGTATTTTATTTGAACTAAGGAACATTATCTGCCAATAGAACAAGAAAATTTGGCTTGTCAAGACTTTCCAAAACAAGTAAAACTAGTAGAGATGTCCGATAATATCGGTCTGCCGATATTATCGGCCGATAAATGCGTTGAAATGTAATATCGGAAATTATC
Organism: Entelurus aequoreus; assembly: GCF_033978785.1. Classification (NCBI taxonomy): domain Eukaryota; kingdom Metazoa; phylum Chordata; class Actinopteri; order Syngnathiformes; family Syngnathidae; genus Entelurus; species Entelurus aequoreus. The sequence continues at coordinate 15,199,966 of NC_084750.1, read as the reverse complement.
GGTATCGTTTTTTTTAATTATCAGTATCGTTTTTTTGTTGTTGTTTTTTGTTTTAAAAAAAAATTAAATTCACATAAAAAACACAAGATATACTTACAATTAGCGCACCAACCCAAAAAACCTCCCTCCCCCATCTCATTCACACTCATTCACACAAAAGGGTTGTTTCTTTCTGTTATTAATATTCTGGTTCCTACATTATATATCAATATATATCAATACAGTCTGCAAGGGATACAGTCCGTAAGCACACATGATTGTGCGTGCTGCTGCTCCACTAATAATACTAACCTTTAACAGTTAATTTTACAAATTTTCATTAATTACTAGTTTTTATGTAACTCTTTTTATATTGTTTTACTTTCTTTTTTATTCAAGAAAATGTTTTTAATTTATTTATCTTATTTGATTTGATTCATTTTTTTTAAAAAGTACCTTATCTTCACCATATCTGGTTGTCCAAATTAGGCATAATAATGTGTTAATTCCACGACTGTATATATCAGTTGATATCGGTATCGGTTGATATCGGTATCGGTAATTAAAGAGTTGGACAATATCGGCATATCGGATATCGGCAAAAAGCCATTATCGGACATCCCTAAAAATTAGCTAACATCAATGAACCCAAAAATACCTTAAAATAAGTATATTCTCACTAATAACAAGTGCACTACTATATGAGTACGTATTTTCTATTGTTTCATTGAAAATAAAACAGCAAAGTCCATTTGGCTGTCATCTGTTTTAATTATGAGACACAAGTGTGTCAAAGTCATGATTTTTTATTTTTTTACATGCTTGAAATAAGAAATGATCACTTTAAAAAAGTAGTTTTATACTTGATATTCTAGTTTCAAGCATGTTTTACTCAATATAGATCATCACATCTCAGCAACAAGCTGTAATATCTGGTTGGGGCGGGGGCGTGGTTGGGGCGTGGCTAAGGGTGTGGTTAAGAAGAGAGTATATTTACAGCTAGAATTCACCAAATCAAGTATTTCATATATATATATAATATATATATATATATATATATGTATGAAATACTTGACTTTAAGTGAATTCTAGCTATATATATATATATATATATATATATATATATGTATGTATGTATGTATGTATGTATGTATGTATGTATGTATGTACATATATTTCAATTTTTTTTTTTTTTTTTTTAAATTTTATTATACATATAAATAAAATACTTGAATTTCAGTGTTCTGCAGGCTATCCAATAGATGGCAGTATTGTCCTGTTTAAGAGTGTCACAACATTGCTGTTTACTGCAGACGAACTGCTTTACGGTAGACTAAACGTGACTGCTGTTGTTGTGTGTTGGTACCGCGCTGGGAGGACGTTAATGAAACTGCCTAACAATAAACCCACATAAGAAACCAAGAACTCTCTCTCCTTGTTGTGCACTCTACTCTCTAAAAGCCGTAGATGTTATGACGTCATTGGGCAGGCAAGCTGTTTATTTGTGGGAAAGCGGACGTGAGAACGGCTGTCGCCACTCAGGTCCGCATTGAGCTGGAGGGGGCGTGGCCTCCAGCTCCGGCTGAATACCGGGAGTTTGTCGGGAGAAAATCTCTGCCGGGAGGTTGTCGGGAGAGGCGCTGAATACCGGGAGTCTCCCGCTAAAAACGGGAGGGTTGGCAAGTATGTGCAAAAGCGCAGATTCCAACCATAGAAATATTGTGTATAGTTCAAGACTTACGGTATTTTAAAAACATCACTGCACATTACAATGGCAGCTACAGTTTTCATCTTAAAGATATACAAAAATTATTTGGGAATGTCCGGCGGGCCGGATTGAAAAGCTCAACGGGCCGCACGTGGCCCCCGGGCCTTAATTTGCCCGGGTCTGTTCCAGAGCGATACAGATCTATAAATAAAACATCCCCTCCACTTTGGGTCCATTGAAAAGTAGCTCGCCTGCAGAAAAAAAAGTGTGGGCACCCCTGATGTAAACTAACGACAAGGCGCTATAAACAAGCCATATTTATGGCGACCTTTCCCACACGGCGTTTTACCGTCTCCAATAACGGCTCCTACGCGTTTTGGTTACAAGTGAATTCCGACATTGTGTTGCGTCCATGGGAATGTGGATGTAATTAAGCAAGACACAAGAGAAATGATAGGACACGGTGAGGCTATATGACTATTGAAACATGTCCCCAGAATGCCCTCATTGTGTGTGTGTGTGTGTGTGTGTGTGTGTGTGTGTGTGTGTGTGTGTGTGTGTGTTATCCCTCCTGAAATGCAAGAGGCTTATGGGAAAAAGGAGGTGGAGCCCAAAATAGAATCTTTGTTTTCCTCCATGTTCTGGACACCTAGTTTACAAGGGGGGGGGGGGGGGGGTCTGATGGCTGTTACAATACCAGCTTCTGTTCACACTCACTATGTGTGCGTAGATGGGGACACTTCTAGAAGCACACAATGGAGCGCTGTACTGCGAGCAAGATTATAGCCGAAGACTTGAAGCCCAGCGAACAAACCACCCAGTCACGCACAGCCGCCCTCTTTCCCAACTTCCCAATCCTTCTGTTACCGTTGCAAGTTTGAGCAAAAGTCAGGCGAAGTCCAAAGAAAGAAGTGAAGTCCTCCCAGTACCTTATATGCGTCCACCACCAGGTCAATGAGGTTTGGAGACTGGAAGAAGCCTATCTTCCCCAGGTAGGAGGCGGGCAGCAAGCGCACTAACTCCTACAGAAAGACACAAAAAAACCTCTTTTACATCAATATATGCGTCATAGCACACAGGTGTCGAACTCAAAGCCAGATGTGGCCTTCGAAGGCCTGGAAATAATTGTATTGGCGTGTTCTATGGAGCTAGGAGCTAGCATAGGAGCTAGGAGCTAGCATAACACGTACCGTACCGTACGTGCGCGTCACATACGTAACTTTTTAAAAATATATAAGCTTTATGAACCTTGGGTTAGGTAAACGGTCTTTTGGGCTGAGTGATTGTGTGTGTTGAGAAGGTGTTTGAATTGTATTGGCGTGTGCTGTGGAGCTAGGAGCTAGCAGAGGAGCTAGGAGCTAGCATAACAAACACGCAGGTGTTTTTATGCAGGATTAATTTGTGGCATATTAAATATAAGCCTGGTTGTGTTGTGGCTAATAGAGTATATATATGTCTTGTGTTTATTTACTGTTGTAGTCATTCCCAGCTGAATATCAGGTCACCCCCGGCTCTCACAGCATCTTCCCTATCTGAATAGCTTCAACTCCCCACTAGTCCTTCACTTGCACTTTCCTCATCCACAAATCTTTCATCCTCGCTCAAATTAATGGGGAAATTGTCGCTTTCTCGGTCCGAATCTCTCTCACTTCATGCGGCCATCATTGTAAACAATAGGGAACTTTGCGTATATGTTCAACTGACTACGTCACGCTACTTCCGGTAGGGGCAAGCCTTTTTTTTATCAGATACCAAAAGTTGCAATCTTTATCGTCGTTGTTCTATACTAAATCCTTTCAGCAAAAATATGGCAATATCGCGAAATGATCAAGTATGACACATAGAATAGATCTGCTATCCCCGTTTAAATAAAAAAAATTCATTTCAGTAGGCCTTTAAATATTGTCTAATTATGCAAAAATATGTTATCAAACATTCAAACCATTTTTAAAATAAAAATAAATACTACTAATAATGATTTCAAAGAAAGTTGTTCGTCAAATTGTGCAATGTAAAAGTAGCAATAGATTTCATGTTTAATTTGGGAGATTTAGTGTGGTTTAGGGTTGTGGTTTCCTGCTGGCCCCACTATGGACTGGACTTTCACTAATAATTAAGTCTTTGTTACTTTAATAAGCAACTAATTAATGGTGAGTATTTTCCCCATACTAAAGTGTTACCGAAATTGTGTAATAATAGTCTTCACTGTTAGAAGCGGCCCTGTGGGGCCAAACATAACTGCGATGTGGCCCTCAGTGAAAATGACTTTGACACCTCTGCCATAGCATGTCTAACATAACTTTGGATTATGAAAGCAAGAGTTGGAAAGTATTATGCCAGTTGTTTTTATGATGCAAGGGACACAGGAACAGCCTTTCCTGTTGTATGGGCCTAAATAACCAATTACATAGCATTTTCCCTCTCTCTGCTAAGCACTTTGCACTCATTTACCTTTTGACTCATGAAGGCCAAGGCTACTATACAAGCTGACACACAATCATGCAACAGTTTGGAGTTCAGCATCGGTATGTTCAGGGACACTAGAGGTACAGTCCATTTACGGCCCTCCCAGGTACACATACTACACAAATGTCCCCCATAGGGCTAATTATTATACTTGAAGGTAGTTCTTTGTGTATTCTCCATGCATATTGGATCCCAACAAGCCTTCCAATACAGTGGTACCTCAACTTAAGAGTGTTTTGTCTCTTTGGCACTGTTCTGAAAATGACTTTAAAAACATAATTATTAGGGATGTCCGATAATATCGTTAAAATGTAATATCGGAAATTATCGGTATCGTTTTTTTAATAATCTGTATCGTTTTTTATTTTTTTTTATTTTTTATTAAATCAACATAAAAACACAAGATACGCTTACAATTAGTGCACCAACCCAAAAAACCTCCCTCCCCCATTTATTTCTGTTATCAATATTCTGGTTCCTACATTATATATCAATATATATCAATACAGTCTGCAAGGGATACAGTCCGTAAGCACACATGATTGTGCGTGCTGCTGGTCCACTAATAGTACTAACCTTTAACAGTTAATTTTACTCATTTTCATTAATTACTAGTTTCTATGTAACTGTTTTTATATTGTTTTACTTTCTTTTTTATTCAAGAAAATGTTTTTAATTTAGTTATCTTCTTTTATTATTTTTTTTAAAAAAGTACCTTATCTTCACCATACATGGTTGTCCAAATTAGGCATAATAATGTGTTAATTCCACGACTGTATATATCGGTTGATATCGGTATCGGTTGATATCGGTATCGGTAATTAAAGAGTTGGACAATATCGGAATATCGGATATCGGCAAAAAGCCATTATCGGACATCCCTAATAATTATAGTTACTCGTTACTTTACCAAAAAGTAATTACTCTTTAATAAATGTAATTAATTTCTAAGGAAATGTTAGAATAACTATGTGTAAGTTATCACACAACTCTTATGCTTAAAGGCCGTTGCTATAGTTATTATCAATTGTGCCGAAGTTGTACTTTTCTATCTGTGCAAAGGGACAACTTGCGATCTTGGATTGCCAGTCGTCTCTTATCAGCGTTTGTGTCCAGACCCGGCCTGCTGACTGCCAAGGGCGAACATCAAGTGCCGTGACGCAGACAAAGCAGAGACAGGGCGATATCACGAGTGTCAGCATATTTGCAGTGTTTCCCACACATTCATTTATTTGTGGCGGCCCGCCACGAAAGAATTACGTCCGCCACAAATAAAAAAAATAAATAAAAATATATATATATATATATATATATATATATATATATATATATATATATATATATATATATATATATATATATATATATATATATATATATTTTTTTTTTTTTTTAAATTTATTTTTATTTTTATTTTTTTTAATTTTTTGTCCTCTCCAGTTTCTCAGGCAAATCATATAGTTGATGTAGATGCCCATATCGGCTGTTCAGATTTACTTTACAAAAGAGAAGTGTAGGATACTTCTGTTGTTGCCTTATTTGTATTTGACTTTATTAAATGTATTTATATTAGAAACACAACATGTGTATATAACAAAAGGGTGCAAAGTCTGCAGGCAGTAGGAAACACATGGTTAAGTGTAGGGAGTAAAACTGATGGCAGTCTAAAGTTCAAGATTTTTTGCAGCTCTTTGTTCAGTGGATCAGATGTTTGATGAAGCTCTGTGTCTATCTACCACCACTACTGTTTTCTGTTTATTTGTTACTGACTGTGGCAGGACACCTCTGCCTCTGTTTCACTTTATGTTGCTGGTAAATAATATGGTTGTAGTAGTAGGCTAAAGGCAAATTATTTAGTATGCACTAATTAAAGCGGCAGAGCTTTATGAGACATTTTAGGTTTTATTTTTTGTAAGATATATTTTTTGTAAGAACCACAATTAATAAATATATTTCAGTGAATAACTTATTGTTCAAATCTGTATATAAATATGTACATAAAGTGTTGTAATTATATTGTAAAATGGATGGATGGATGTTTAAAACAAAACTGTTATTATTAATTAGTAAGTATACATTTTTTTAGCCTTTTTAGAGAAAATCATATCATTGTAGTAAATGATGCAAATTACTCGATGATGTCATGGTGACCACGCCCATAGCCACGCCCCCACCGCCACAGGTATCTTGGCAGTTTATGGGAAACACTGATTTGCAATGAATGAATAATCACATATTGTGTCTAACTGGGGCTGCTGAAATGACCCCCCTTCCTTCAGAAGCAGCCTCAGTGATGTAACCAGGGACCTCCCAAATCAATAGAGGAGCATGTGGGACTGTACCTTAGAGCGTAGGTTGGAACTGCAACTAAGCCCATCCAGCCATCTATTTTCTACCGCTTGTCCCTTTTGGGGTTGCGGGGGGGGGTGCTGGAGCCTATCTCAGCTGCATTCGGGCGGAAGGCGGGGTACACTCTGGACAAGCCGCCACCTCATCACAGGGCCAACACAGACAACATTCACACTCACACTCACACACTAGGGACCATTTAGTGTTGCCAGTCAACCTATCCCCAGGTGCAATATGACTTTAAAAACATAATTATAGTTACTCGTTACTTTACAAAAAAGTAATTACTCTTTAATAAATGCAATTAATTTCCAAGGATTTAAGTAGGGATGTCCAATAATGGCTTTTTGCCGATATCCGATATTCCGATATTGTCCAACTCTTTAATTACCGATACCGATATCAACCGATATATACAGTCGTGGAATTAACACATTATTATGTCTAATTTGGACAACCAGGTATGGTGAAGATAAGGTACTTTTTTTAAAAAATTATAAAATAAAATAAGATAAATAAATTAAAAACATTTTCTTGAATAAAAAAGAAAGTAAAACAATACAAAAACAGTTACATAGAAACTAGTAATTAATGAAAATGAGTAACATTAACTGTTAAAGGTTAGTACTATTAGTGGAGCAGCAGCACGCACAATCATGTGTGCTTACGGACTGTATCCTTTGCAGACTGTATTGATATATATTGATATATAATGTAGGAACCGGAATATTAATAACAGAAGGAAACAACCCTTTTGTGTGAATGAGGAGGGAGGTTTTTTGGGTTGGTGCATTAATTGTAAGTGTATCTTGTGTTTTTTATGTTGATTTAATAAAAAAATAAAAATAAAAATTAAAAAACGATACCGATAATAAAAAAACAGATACCGATAATTTCCGATATTACATTTTAACGCATTTATCGGCCATCCCTACACACAACTCTTATGCTTAAAGGCTGTTGCTATAGAGTACAGTCCAGACGTCTCTCCTCAATCGAGCCAAATTTAGTTCTGTCTCTGTTTAATTCCTTGCTTCTTGTCTTGTTTAATAGATGTCATCAGTGTTTGAACCTGACATCTATCATCGGCCAAATTTATATCGTCTATATCGCGCAACCGTACCCCCGATAAACAAAGTTGTCATGGATCGGGGCGAAATTTTGGTGGCGACGTCTGTCATGACAGGATGCACGAGAAAGTCTTAAGAAGCCATGTTTTCAAAACAAACAGGAACTATGCCATTTTGGGGCGAAAACCCGCTCTCGTACTTTGACAAACTCCTCCTTGGATCTTTGACCAAATGAGCTCAAATCAAATCCATAAACACTTGACAGATGGCTGATGATAATTATTATATAACGCAGTTATTATGTAACGCGGTTAATATGTAACGCCGTTATTACGAACACTACTTTTGGCTAATTGTAACGCTTTAGGTTACAAGCAAAAATTGGAGTGACAAGCATCCCCCTCGTTAGTTGGCGTGGCGAATGTCACAGTGCAACGATTCATCGACAATTGTTGACAATAAAATTTGTCGCCGACAAATACATTTGTGGACGTAGTTGTGATGTCATCACTTGTATTTTTCCGTAGGACACCAGGCAGCACCGCCACTCAGCAAGGTGAAAATATGTCAAGAGGGGAAATATTTCCCCATATTCAATTACCAACCTACAACCGCCGCTCCCAGTCAGTGGAACGCTCTCCCTGACCACCTGAGGGCACCACAGACTGTGGATGCTTTTAAAAAAGGCTTAAAAACCCTTCTTTTTAAAAAAGCCTTTTTTTTTTATACATGCATACTAGTTTTAGCTATTTGGCTGTTCTAGTTTTTATTTTTATTTATTTTTATCTTTTTTTAATGTTTTTATTTTTTTTAATACACTGTAGCACTTTGAGGTTGTTTACTCAATGTAAAGTGCTTTTTACAAATAAAATCTATTATTATTATTATTATTATTATTACATGACTCTGAGGTGTATGCTTGCAAAGTTTGCTAAAAAAAAAAAAAAAAAAAAAAAAAGCTAGCACGCTAATGTTAGCATACTAATGGGGTAACAATAGCATGCTATGGACATAACTTTATTTAAGAAAGTGGGTGTGATGGACAGTGCTGAGAAGGAGTCGATATTCATTGAATTAAAAAAATAAATCATCAAAAACATGACAGAGCGTGTTGCCAACTTGGCGAAGAGGTTGGAGCATCTGCACCAAACTGAAGCAGAATGAGTCTAACGCCAGCCAAGGATGCTGAAATGATATCCAAATGGCGGACATTTATCCATGAAAATATGACAAAGCTGCTGATGGTGTGTTTGACAGATAATCAGCTGGAAGGAGATACCACAGAAGTCCCATCTCTTCATAAAACTACTGTCCTCGTTAGTACTATGTTCTATTGTATTTATTTTCATGTAATATTTTTTATCGAAAAGTTAGTTTTTATTTTCAAAATCGCGCTGTTTTAAAATGCTTGATTTCAAATTGATGTCAAGTCATTTCAAAGGGAGACGTTGACTTGAGATACAAGTGTTTGGAGTTAAGAGCTCCGTCACAGAGCCAATGAAGCTTGTAAGTTGAGGTAGGAGTGTATTTAGATGTTGGATTACCTGATAACATCAATAAAAAAAGAACTATGAAATAGATTACCTGATACCACTGGTACTGTTGTTTCTCCACAGCAAAGATGGAGTGGATGTGGTTTTCCAGCAGTTTCTCAGACAGCTGGCCCAGACTCGGGTGGTCCTGAAGGTAAAAACGCCACCACAGCAGATTTGACCCATTTGCCGCGTACAGAATATTTATTCCGGTTTTCTTCTTCGCTGCACCCACCATCTTAGTGCTGCCTGTGTAGATGTTGTCTTCCAGGTGACACAGGCCGTCATGCGGAACCACGATTCCCGCCAGGCGGCTGTCCAGGGCCAGGTGGGACGGCTGGTCGGTCATCAGGAGCAACAGACGTTTGGCCTCCGGACGCCAACCCACGGCTCTCTGAGGTGACAATAACATGACATAATAACATGTTTTTAATAAATACTATGTTTTTATTATATAACATGTTTTTTTTTAATTAAATGCCATGTTTTCATTAAATAACATGTTTTCTTTAAATACCATGTTTTTATTAAATAACATGTTATTTAATGAAAACATGTTTTCATTAAATACCATGTTTTCATTAAAAACATATTTTTGTAGAAAAATATGTTTTTATTAAACATATTTTTGTGAAAAAAATGTTTTAATTGATAACATGTTTTTGTTAACATGTTTTCAATAAATAACATGTTTTCGTTAAACAACATGTTTTTGTTAAATAACATGTTATTTAAGGAAACCATGTTTTCATTAAAAGTACTTTATTAAACATGTTTTTGTGAAAAAAAAGTTTCATGTTTTTGTAAATAACATGTTTTCATTAAATACCATGTTTTCATTAAAAACATATTTTTGTAGAAAAATATGTTTTTATTAAACATATTTTTGTGAATTTAAAAAAAAATTAATAACATGTTTTTGTTAACATGTTTTCAATAAATAACATGTTTTCGTTAAACAACATGTTTTTGTTAAATAACATGTTATTTAATGAAACCATGTTTTCATTAAAAGTATTTTATTAAACATGTTTTTGTGAAAAAAAAGTTTCATTAATAACATGTTTTTGTAAATAACATGTTTTCATTAAAAACATGTTTTTGTGAAAAAAAAATTTCATTAATAACATGTTTTGGTAAATAACATGTTTTCATTAAATAACATGTTAAAGTTAAATAACATGTTATTTAATGAAAACATGTTTTCATTAAACACCATGTTTTCGTTAAATACCATGTTTTCATTAAAAACATGTTTTTGTACAAAAACATGTTTTTATATAAAAAAATGTTTTTATTTAACTTGTTTTTGTATAAAAAAATGTTTTTATTTAACTTGTTTTTGTATAAAAAATGTTTTTATTAAACATGTTTTTGTATAAAAAAATATTTTTATTAAACATGTTTTTTTTCAAAAATATATTTTTATTAAACATGTTTTTGTATAAAAAAATATTTTTATTAAACATGTTTTTTTTCAAAAATATATTTTTATTAAACATGTTTTTGTATAAAAAAATGTTTTTATTAAACATGTTTTTGTATAAAAAAGTTTTTATTAAACATGTTTTTGTATAAAAAAATGTTTTTATTAAACATGTTTTTGTATAAAAGTTTTTACTAAACATGTTTTTGTATAAAAAATGTTTTTATTAAACATGTTTTTGTATAAAAAAATGTTTTTATTAAACATGTTTTTGTATAAAAAATGTTTTTATTAAACATGTTTTTGTATAAAAAAATGTTTTTATTAAACATGTTTTTGTATAAAAAAATGTTTTTATTAAACATGTTTTTGTATAAAAAAAGTTTTTATTTAACATGTTTTTGTATAAAAAAATTTTTTATTTAACATGTTTTTGTATAAAAAAATGTTTCATTAATAACATGTTTTCATTAATACCATGTTTCCGTTAAATACTGTTTTTGTTAATACATGTTTTCATCAAATACCATGTTTTCGTCAAATATTATGTTTTCGTAAACATTTAAAAACATTTTTTATTAAACATGTTTTTGGTAAAAAAAAATTCATTAAATACCATGTTTTCATTAAACATTTTTATTGATAAATACCGTGTTATTTAATGAAAACATGTTTTCATTAAATACCATGTTTTCATTAAAAACATATTTTTGTAGAAAAATATGTTTTTATTAAACATATTTTTGTGAAAAAAATGTTTGATTAATAACATGTTTTTGTTAACATGTTTTCAATAAATAACATGTTTTCGTTAAACAACATGTTTTTGTTAAATAACATGTTATTTAATGAAACCATGTTTTCATTAAAAGTATTTTATTAAACATGTTTTTGTGAAATAAAAAGTTTCATGTTTTTGCAAATAACATGTTTTCATTAAATAACATGTTTTCATTAAAAACATGTTTTTGTGAAAAAAAAGTTCATTAATAACATGTTTTCATTAAATAACATGTTAAAGTTAAATAACATGTTAAAGTTAAATAACATGTTAAAGTTAAATAACATGTTATTTAATGAAAACATGTTTTCATTAAATAACATGTTTTCGTTAAATAACATGTTTTCGTTAAATACCATGTTTTCATTAAAAACATGTTTTTGTACAAAAACATGTTTTTATATAAAAAAAAGTTTCTTTTAACTTGTTTTTGTATAAAAAAAACATTTTTATTAAACATGTTTTTGTATAAAAAAATATTTTTATTAAACATGGTTTTTTTTTCAAAAATATATTTTTATTAAACATGTTTTTGTATGAAAAAATATTTTTATTAAACATGTTTTTTTTCAAAAATATATTTTTATTAAACATGTTTTTTTTTCAAAAATATATTTTTATTAAACATGTTTTTGTATAAAAAAATGTTTTTATTAAACATGTTTTTGTATAAAAAAATGTTTTTATTAAACATGTTTTTGTATAAAAAAAAGTTTTTATTAAACATGTTTTTGTATAAAAAAGTTTTTATTAAACATGTTTTTGTATAAAAAAAGTTTTTATTAAACATGTTTTTGTATAAAAATTTTTTTTATTTAACATGTTTTTGTATACAATTTTTTTTAATTTAACATGTTTTTGTATAAAAAAATGTTTCATTAATAACATGTTTTCATTATTACCATGTTTCCGTTAAATACTGTTTTTGTTAATACATGTTTTCATCAAATACAATGTTTTCGTCAAATATTATGTTTTCGTAAACATTTAAAAACATTTTTTATTAAACATGTTTTTGTTAAAAAAAATTCATTAAATACCATGTTTTCATTAAACATTTTTATTGATAAATACCGTGTTATTTAATGAAAACATGTTTTCATTAAATACCATGTTTTCATTAAAAACATATTTTTGTAGAAAAATATGTTTTTCTTAAACATATTTTTGTGATTTTTTTTTAAAATTAATAGGATGTTTTTGTTAACATGTTTTCAATAAATAACATGTTTTCGTTAAACAACATGTTTTCGTTAAATACCATGTTTTCATTAAAAACATGTTTTTGTACAAAAACATGTTTTTATATTAAAAAATGTTTTTATTCAACTTGTTTTTGTATAAAAAAAATATTTTTATTAAACATGTTTTTGTATAAAAAAATATTTTTATTAAACATGTTTTTTTTTCAAAAATATATTTTTATTAAACATGTTTTTGTATAAAAAAATGTTTTTATTAAACATGTTTTTGTATAAAAAAGTTTTTACTAAACATGTTTTTGTATAAAAAAATGTTTTTATTAAACATGTTTTTGTATAAAAAAATGTTTTTATTAAACATGTTTTTGTATAAAAAAATGTTTTTATTAAACATGTTTTTGTATTTAAAAAAAAGTTTTTATTAAACATGTTTTTTGTATAAAAAATGTTTTTAAACATGTTTTTGTATAAAAAAAGTTTTTATTAAACATGTTTTTGTATTAAAAATTTTTTTATTTAACATGTTTTTGTATAAAAAAAGTTTTTATTTAACATGTTTTTGCATAAAAAAATGTTTCATTAATAACATGTTTTCATTAATACCATGTTTCCGTTAAATACTGTTTTTGTTAATACATGTTTTCATCAAATACAATGTTTTCGTTAAATATTACATTTTCGTAAACATTTAAAAACATTTTTTATTAAACATGTTTTTGTTAAAAAAAAAATTCATTAAATACCATGTTTTTATTAAACATTTTTATTGATAAATACAGTGTTATTTAATGAAAACATGTTTTCATCAAATACCATGTTGTCGTTAAATATGTTCTCGTAAACATTTAAAAACATTTGAAATGTTTTTGTTAAAAAATCTCATTAAATACCATGTTTTTTATTAAATAACATGTTTTCGTGAAAAAACATGTTTTCATTCATTATGTTTTTGTTAAATACTATGTTTTTGTTAAATACTATGTTTTTGTTAAATACCGTGTTTTCATTAAAAAATACCATGTTTTTTTCGTGAAATACCATGTTTCCGTTAAATACTATGTTATCGTTAAAAAACATGTTTTCGTTTTTTGTTCATTACCATGTTTTAATTACATAAAGTTCCTCGTTCAATACCATGTTTTAGTTGAATACCACGTTTTTGTTAAATGCCATGTTTTCATCAAATAACGTGTTCCGTTAAATACCATCTTTTAGTTAAATGTTTTAGTTAAACAACGTGTTTTTGTTAAGTAACATGTTAAGTAACATGTTTCCTGTTTTGGTTAAATAACATGTTTAAGTTTTGTTTCCGTCACCCAAGTGTAAGTGCAAATGAAAATACAGCTTCACCACTTTATTCATATTTTCTGCGCTTCAGAAACTTCTCTATGACTAAGCTCACCTTCTTCTGTTTGTTTGTTATTGTCATTACTGCCACAAGTGGTGGGAAAGTGTATTACAACCCCTACAGACCACAGCTGAGGAACAGATATTTTTGGCAGCCCAACAGTAGGTTATGGTTAAGAAACAGTTTATTATTAGTTTATTATTATTATTATTAGTAGAAATGTGACATTAATTAGGTTTCTGTTGCATTATGATGCAGATTTGAGATATTGTACTTTCATGCTATTTGAATTTGCTTGAACTTTTGCGTATTTGTTGGATGAATCAGTCCTAAATGTATCGATATTAGGGTTGCCGTGCATATTTATTTGCCTTTCTTTTTAGACTGAATGTTACACATGTTTTAGGGGAGGGGGGGCGTGTGCTGCAATAATATTATTTTCTGGAGCTCACTAGTCAGCAACAACATGCAGAGAAACATGGAAAATCCAAGTGCCTTTGTGGCTCCCACGGGAAAGAAAAAAAGTTCTTCCACGAGTCACAAAGCCCCCCCATGTTTGTCTGTGTCATAGACTGGGAGAAGAAGGGGGTCTGTGAGTTTATATTTAAGGAAAGTCAGCGAGCTAATAAGATAGGCATGACATAATGGAGAGTCTATTTCTGGAGCCATGTGCGGTGTTTCCTTGCAGTCTGTGTTACTCAGTCAGGACCCCCCCCTTGCCCCCTGCCCCCTGCACGCCATGACTCACAGACCCCCTGCAGTCATATTATGAACTGTTGCCACTGTGAGTGTGTGTGTGTGTGTGCGCGGTGAGTGTGTGTCAGTCATAGCCAAGCCAGGCTGTTATTACCAAGTGGAATTCCAATGGCGCTATCCAGCGCTGAGTCAGAATGCCACTCCACTATTCTCCCACAATAAAGGCCTCCCTAACCGGGGATTGGACCGTCAACTTTGTGAACTCTTCAAAAAGTATATATTGGAGTTGAAAATAAAAGCAAACATCAACAAGCTGCAATCTAACAACTTGGACGAGGAAAGAATTGCACTAGAAAGTAGAAAATGCCAAAAATGCTCGTGAAAAGCCCAAGCCGAAGTGAAATGCTAACATGTACTGCAAAGTGTCAAGTGACAAAATATGTGACTCGAAGCTGCATAGCTGCAAAATGAGCTTAAAAAGCTAGCATGCTAATACGTGTTAAGTACCAACCTATATGATTCTAACGTGAATGCATGCAAAGTTAGGGAAATAAGATAGCAATGCTAACAGTTAGCACATTTTTTCGTTTAAAAACATGTTTTCGTTTAATACCATGTTTTTGATAAATACCATGTTTTTTGTTAATTACCATGTTCTCATTGAAGTGTGTTCGTCATAAAACATGTTTTTGTTAAAACATTTTTTTTATTAAACCGGTTTTTTGTTAAAACATTTTTTTTAATTAAACATGTTTTTGTTAAAACATTTTTTCATTAAATAACATGTTTTCGTTAAAGACCATGTTTCCGTTAAATATTATGTTTCCGTTAAAAACCCATGTTTTCGTTAAATATAATGTTTAAAAAAAAAACATGTTTTCGTTAAATATGTTTTCATTAAATACCATGTTTTTTTGTTAGTTACCATGTTTTCAATAAGTAAAGTGTTTTCGTGATAAAACATGTTTTTTGTGATAAAACATGTTTTCATTAAATATGTTTTTGTGAAAACATTTTTTTTTTTTGTGAAAGCATTTTTTTTATTAAACATGTTTTCATTAATGTGTTTTCGTGATAAAACATGTTTTTGTAAAACTTTTTTTTTATTAAACGTGTTTTTTGTCAAAAAAATTATTCATTAAATAACGTTTTCGTGATAAAACATGTTTTTGTTAAAACATTTTTTATTAAACATGTTTTTGTCAAAAAAATGTTTCATTAAATAACGTTTTCGTGATAAAACATGTTTTTGTTAAAACATTTTTTATTAAACATGTTTTTGTCAAAAAAATGTTTCATTAAATAACGTGTTTTGTGAAAAAAAATTTTTTTGTTAAAGACCATCTTTCTGTTAAATACTATGTTTCCGTTAAAAAACATGTTTTCGTTAAATATTATGTTTTTGTTAAAAAAAACATGTTTTCGTTAAATATGTTTTTATTAAATACCATGGTTTTTTTTTAGTTACCATGTTTTCAATAAGTAGAGTGTTTTTGTGATAAAACATGTTTTTTGTGATAAAACATGTTTTCATTAAATAACATGTTTTTGTGAAAAACATTTTTTTTTGTGAAAGCATTTTTTTTATTAAACATGTTTTCATTAATAATGTGTTTTCGTGATAAAACATGTTTTTGTAAAACTTTTTTTTTATTAAACATGTTTTTGTCAAAAAAATTATTCATTAAATAACTTTTTCGTGATAAAACATGTTTTGTTAAAACATTTTTTATTAAACATGTTTTTGTCAAAAAAATGTTTCATTAAATAACGTGTTTTTGTGAAAAAACATTTTTTTGTTAAAGACCATGTTTCTGTTAAATACTATGTTTCCGTTAAAAACCATGTTTTCGTTAAATATGATGTTTTTGTTAAAAAAAACATGTTTTCGTTAAATATGTTTTCATTAAATAACATGTTTTTTTGTTAGTTACCATGTTTTCAATAAGTGTTTTCGTGATAAAACATGTTTTTTGTGATAAAACATGTTTTCATTAAATAACATGTTTTTGTGAAAAAAAAAAATTTTTTTGTGAAAACATTTTTTTTACTAAACATGTTTTCATTAATAACGTGTTTTCGTGATAAAACATGTTTTTGTAAAACTTTTTTTTATTAAACATGTTTTTGTCAAACAAATATTTCATTAAATAACGTTTTCGTGATAAAACATGTTTTTGTCAAAAAAATTATTCATTAAATAACGTTTTCGTGATAAAACATGTTTTTGTTAAAACATTTTTTATTAAACATGTTTTTGTCAAAAAAATGTTTCATTAAATAACGTGTTTTTGTGAAAAACTTTTTTTTGTTAAAGACCATGTTTCCATTAAATACTATGTTTCCGTTAAAAAACATGTTTTCGTTAAATATGATGTTTTTGTTTAAAAAAACATGTTTTCGTTAAATATGTTTTCATTAAATACCATGTTTTTTTGTTAGTTACCATGTTTTCATTAAATAAAGTGTTTTCGTGATAAAACATGTTTTTGTAAAACTTTTTTTTTATTAAACATGTTTTTGTCAAAAAAATTATTCATTAAATAACGTTTTCGTGATAAAACATGTTTTTGTCCAAAAAATTTATCATTAAATAACGATTTCGTGATAAAACATGTTTTTGTTAAAACATTTTTTACTAAACATGTTTTTGTCAAAAAAATGTTTCATTAAATAACGTGTTTTTGTGAAATTTTTTTTTTTGTTAAAGACCATGTTTCTGTTGAATACCATGTTTCCGTTAAAAACCATGTTTTCGTTAAATATGATGTTTTTGTTAAAAAAAACATGTTTTCGTTAAATATGTTTTCATTAAATACCATGTTTTTTTGTTAGTTACCATGTTTTCAATAAGTAAAGTGTTTTCGTAATAAAACATGTTTTTTGTGATAAAACATGTTTCATTAAATAACATGTTTTTGTGAAAAACATTTTTTTTTGTGAAAGCATTTTTTTTATTAAACATGTTTTCATTAATAATGTGTTTTCGTGATAAAACATGTTTTTGTAAAACTTTTTTTTATTAAACATGTTTTTGTCAAAAAAATTATTCATTAAATAACGTTTTCGTGATAAAACATGTTTTTGTCGAAAAAATTATTCATTAAATAACGTTTTCGTGATACACAAAAACATGTTTTTGTTAAAACATTTTTTATTAAACATGTTTTTGTCAAAAAAATGTTTCATTAAATAACGTGTTTTTGTGAAAAAAAGTTTTTTTGTTAAAGACCATGTTTCTGTTAAATACCATGTTTCCGTTAAATACCATGTTTTCGTTAAATATGATGTTTTCGTTAAAAAAAACATGTTTTCGTTAAATATGTTTTCATTAAATACCATGTTTTTTTGTTAGTTACCATGTTTTCAATAAGTAAAGTGTTTTCGTGATAAAACATGTTTTTTGTGATAAAACATGTTTTCATTAAATAACATGTTTTTGTGAAAAACATTTTTTTTGTGTGAAAGCATTTTTTTTATCAAACATGTTTTCATTAATAATGTGTTTTCGTGATAAAACATGTTTTTGTAAAACTTTTTTTTTATTAAACATGTTTTTGTCAAAAAAATTATTCATTAAATAACATTTTCGTGATAAAACATGTTTTTGTTAAAACATTTTTTATTAAACATGTTTTTGTCAAAAAAATGTTTCATTTTTCGTTTTTGTGAAAAAACATTTTTTTGTTAAAGACCCTGTTTCTGTTAAATACCATGTTTCCGTTAAAAACCATGTTTTCGTTAAATATGTTTTCATTAAATACCATGTTTTTTTGTTAGTTACCATGTTTTCATTAAATAAAGTGTTTTCGTGATAAAACATGTTTTCATTAAATAACATGCTTTTGTGAATTTTTTTTTTTTTTTTTTGTGAAAGCATTTTTTTTATTAAACTTGTTTTCATTA
>NC_084750.1:15154003-15176503 GCF_033978785.1 Entelurus aequoreus | reverse complement strand
AAAGCACTGTACTTTTCAATGAAGATAACTTTAAACTAGTCTTAACTTTAAAGAAATACACTCTATACATTGCTAATGTGGTAAATGACTATTCTAGCTGCAAATGTCTGGTCTTTGGTGCAATATCTACATAGGTGTATAGAGGCCCATTTCCAGCAACTATCACTCCAGTGTTCTAATGGTACAATGTGTTTGCTCATTGGCTCAGAAGGCTAATTGATGATTAGAAAACCCTTGTGCAATCATGTTCACACATCTGAAAACAGTCTAGCTCGTTACGGAAGCTACAAAACTGACCTTCCTTTGAGCAGATTGAGTTTCTGGAGCATCACATTTGCGGGGTCAATTAAACGCTCAAAATGGTCAGAAAAAGAGAACATTCATTTGAAACTCGACAGTCTTATTCTTGTTCTTAGAAATGAAGGCTATTCCACAAAATTGTTTAGGTGACCCCAAACTTTTGAACGGTAGTGTGTGTACAATCCCCAAAAGCAGTGAAGTTGACACGTTGTGTAAATGGTAAATAAAAACAGAATACAATGATTTGCAAATCCTTTTCAACCTATATTCAATTGAATATAGGTTGCAGGTACCCAAATCAAAGCGCAAGGTCAGAGGGGACAAAGCCTTCTCTGTTGCGGGTCCCAAACTCTGGAACGATCTCCCTCGCCATGTGAGACAGGCCCCTTCTTTGGCTACTTTTAAGACTCTTCTTAAAACCCATTTTTATTCACTGGCTTTTAACCCAGCATGAGACTTTAAACTGTTTTTAACTTTTTAACTGCTTTTATCTAGCAGATTGTTCTTAAGATAATTTGTATTTGCTTTTTCAATGTGTATTTTACCTCTGTTTTAAATGTTATTTTTTTAGTCTGTCCTTGCCTGTATTTCTTTTGTGGTGTACAGCCCTTTGTTCTTCAACTGTGGTTGTTTTTAAAGGGCTTTATAAATAAAGTTAGTATTGGTATGAATTAGGGATGTCCCGATCCGATATTTGGATCTGATCGGCCGCCGATACTTGCCAAAAATGCGTATCGGCAAGGCATGGGAAAATGCTGATCCAGATCCAGTTTACAAAAAAAACAAACTCCGGTCCGTGCTTTCCAACGCACCGATTTAAATAATACATTCCACTTTTCTGCTACTCTCTAATTTCCGTTCCGCATTTTCCAGCACACCTTCAACACATCCACAGGTCTGTGGATTCTAACGCAGTTGCTTTTCGCTGCTGGCATTACACGACAGGCTCTTTTCACTCTTTTCTGTGTCTCCCTCTCACAGACAGCAAGCGCACCTTCTTACACACGTCATACGTCATATACGTATACGCCCTCCCCGAGCAGAGAGGTAGCAGCACGGCTACCGTTAGCTGTGATGCTAGCGCAGCTGTGCGAGCAACGTTCCCTCTAAGGTGCGCGCCTGTGCAATTGCGCACTGCTCATAACAATCTTCGACACACTGACACGACAGAGGAAACAGTTTTCGTCATCGTTGTTCAAATATTGTAACGTCTGTCGAGACGCTTATCTCCATTCGGTGCCACACGCCCACACCATCAAAATGCCGAGGCAAAAATGTCCACATCAACACCGTATGAAAAAATTAGTGATTTTTAAAAAAAAGTTTCAGTCCTTCTCTGCATGAAAGTTTAAAAGTAGCATATATTAATGCAGTATGAAGAAGAATGTTTTAATGAAGACATGCAAGCCTTGAAAGAAAAAATTGAAAATCAAGACTACATTTCCTGCAAATGGGTGCATTTCTACCCTATATTTTAACTTTAGATTTATTCTCATATCAAACTCTTTTGGCTGTCTTTTTGACACTTACATCCGGCGCCCCCCTCCACACCCCGGATTATAAATAATGTAAATAATTCAATGTGATTATCTTGTGTGATGACTGTATTATGATGATAGTATATATCTGATGGGTCCTAGTATGGACCCCAGGGGTCCATACTAGGACCCACACTATTTATAATGTATATCAATGAAATATGTAAAGTATCAACACTGCTGGAGTTCATCCTCTTTGCTGATGATACAACCATTACATGTGCAGGTGACGACATGAAGCAACTTCTGGCCTCTGTAACTGAGGAGATGATAAAGTTAAAAACTTGGTTTAATACCAACAAATTGTCTCTGAATGTAAAGAAGACCAAAATCATGCTCTTTAGCAATCGAAAAAGTAATATACCCATCAGGATTGTTATTGATGATACACCAATAGATTATGTTCAACAAAATTCATTCTTAGGAGTGGTAATAGATGGAAAATATATCATGGAAGCCTCATATAAGTTACTTGAGGACAAAGGTTGCTAAATGTGTTGGAATGATGAGGAGATCATGTCATTTATTGAACACCAATGCTCTGCTGTTATTGTACCATTCATTTATTATGTCGTATTTAAATTATTGTGTTGAAGTCTGGGGAAATTGTTATACATCCCATCTACAGCCTTTAGTCACTCTGCAGAAAAAGGCCATTAGGATTGTGTCCAATGTTCACTACAGACATCATTCAAATCCACTATTCGTGGAGTTAAAGCAACTTAAACTGCACGATGTGATCAAATTTAAAACTGCTCAAATTATGTTTAGGGCATCCCAAAACTCTCTACCATCCAATATACAGAACCTATTCCAGGATAGAGATGCTCAGTCTAAGAGGAAACAACAAATTATATTTGCCTACATTTAGAACAACTTTAAAGTCAATGTGCATTTCAGTGCGTGGAGTCAGTCTGTGGAACGACGTAGGGGAAGAGTTAAAAACGTGTTCTAACATGATTCAATTTAAAAGACTATTTAAAAAAGAAGTACTGAAGAAGTACGAGGAGGAAAGAGAGTGATGCCCTTTGAGACACTAGTGATTTAGGGCTATATAAATAAACATTGATTGATTGATTGATTGATGCCCTCAGCACAGAGCGATGGGAGAGAGGTGTATGGTCAGGGAGTGTTTGGGCCTGTGTGTGTGTGTGTGTGTGTGTGTGTGTGTGTGTGTGTGTGTGTGTGTGTGTGTGTGTGTGTGTGTGTGTGTGTGTGTGTGTGTGTGTGTGTGTGTGTGTGTGTGTGTGTGTGTGTGTGTGTGTGTGTGTGTGTGTGTGTGTGTGTGTGTGTGTGTGTTTTGTCTCGTCTTGTCTCAAAGTAACAGTGGTACTATTGTATTGTTAGTGTACAGGAGCTTTTCTTGTTTTTGTTTGTATAGTATTGTTCTTGTATTATATTGTTTATGTTAAATGTGGAATGAGTGAGAGGGGTTGGGATATTATAAGCATCTGCTTCATCCAACCCCTTTTCTAGCCTTGCATAAATGTCTCTGCCAAAATGTAAAAAAAAAAAAAAAATGTTTTGTTGTACTGTGCAGGTTTGAAATAAATACTTCAATTCAAATGATAGTATATATCTGTATCATGAATCAATTTAAGTGGACCCCGACTTAAACAAGTTGAAAAACTTATCCGGGTGTTACCATTTAGTGGTCAATTGTACGGAATATGTACTTCACTGTGCAACCTACTAATAAAAGTCTCAATCAATCAATCAAAACACATAGAAACATCATACTGCTGTGATTATATGCATCAAGTGTTCATTCGAGATATATATATCGTGTATCGCAATATGGCCTTAAAATATCGCAATATTAAAAAAAAGGCCATATCGCCCAGCCCTAGTTCAATGAGGCCATTTCTGTTTGTCATGTATAATTTTGTCCATTTTGTGTTTATCCTTGAATAAACAGGTCAGTTTCTTGTTACCAACCATTGTGTATTATTCAAACTCCCCTAATTCAGCTGGCTAGTTGTTATCAAGGGTACTAAAACCCTTTTCAACATGATTGTGACAACTAAGTAGGCTAAATAACTTTAAACTAATACATGCTCGGATAGGCCAGTATCGGTCAGTATCGGTATCGGATCGGAAGTGCAAAAACCTGGATCGGGACATCTCTAGTAGGAATAGACTGCAAAGACGAGATACTTAACGTTTGAACTGGAAAACTTTGTTATTTTTTGCAAATATTCGCTTATTTGGAATGTGATGCCTGCAACATCTTTCAAAAAAAGCTGGCACAAGTGGCAAAAAAGACTGAGAAAGTGGAGGAATGCTCATCAAACACTTATTTGGAACATCCTACAGGTGAACGGGCAAATTGGGAACAGGTGGGTGCCATGATTGGGTGTAAAAGCAACTTCCATGAAATGCTCAGTCATTCACAAACAAGGATGGGGCGAGGGTCACCACTTTGTCGACGAATGCGTCAGCAAATTGTCCAACAGTTTAAGAACAACATTTCTCAACCAGCTATTGCAAGGAATTTAGGGATTTCACCATCTACGCTCCGTGATATCATCAAAAGTTTCATAGAATCCTGAAAAATCACTGCATGTAACATTAAATGCCCGTGACCTTCGATCAAAAAGCGACATCAGTGTGTAAAGGATATCACCACATGGGCTCAGGAACACTTCAGAAAACCACTGTCAGTAACTACAGTTGGTCGCTACATCTTTAAGCGCAAGTTAAAACTCTACTATGCAACGCCAAAACCATTTATCAACAACACCCAGAAACGCCGCCGGCTTCGCTGGGCCCGAGCTCATCTAAGATGGACTGATGCAAAGTAGAAAAATGTTCTGTGGTCTGACCAGTCCACATTTCAAATTGTTTTTGGAAACTGCGGACGTCGTGTCCTCCGGACCAAAGAGGAAAAGAACCATCGGGATTGTTCTAGACCAGGGGTCACCAACGCGGTGCCCGCGGGCACCAGGTAGCCCGTAAGGACCAGATGAGTAGCCCGCTGGCCTGTTCTAAAAATAGCTCAAATAGCAGCACTTACCAGTGAGCTGACTCTATTTTTTAAATTTTATTTATTTACTAGCAAGCTGGTCTCGCTTTGCCCGACATTTTTAATTCTAAGAGAGACAAAACTCAAATAGAATTTGAAAATCCAAGAAAATATTTTAAAGACTTGGTCTTCACTTGTTTGAATAAATTCATAAATTTTTTTACTTTGCTTCTTATAACTTTCAGAAAGACAATTTTAGAGAAAAAATACAATCTTAAAAATTATTTTAGGATTTTTAAACACATATACCTTTTTACCTTTTAAATTCCTTCCTCTTCTTTCCTGACAATTTAAATCAATGTTCAAGTAAATTTTTTTATTTTTATTGTAAAGAATAATAAATACATTTTAATTTAATTCTTCATTTTAGCTTCTGTTTTTTCGACGAAGAATATTTGTAAAATATTTCTTCAAACTTATTATGATTAAAATTCAAAAAAAATATTTTGGCAAATCTAGAAAATCTGTAGAATCAAATTTCAATCTTATTTCAAAGTCTTTTGAATTTCTTTTAAAATGTTTGTTCTGGAAAATCTAGAAGAAATAATGATTTGTCTTTGTTAGAAATATAGCTTGGTCCAATTGTTATATATTCTAACAAAGTGCAGATTGGATTTTAACCTATTTAAAACATGTCATCAAAATTCTAAAATTAATCTTAATCAGGAAGAATGACTTATGATGTTCCATAAATTATTTTTTTTATTTTTTCAAAAAGATTGGAATGAGCTAGTTTTTCTCTTCTTTTTTTCGGTTGAATTTTGAATTTTAAAGAGTCGAAATTGAAGATAAACTATGTTTCAAAATGTAATTGTCATTTTTTTCGTGTTTTGTCTTCTTTTAAACCGTTCAATTAAGTGTAAATATAATTAATTATTAATAATAACATAGAGTTAAAGGTACAATGAGCAAATTGGCTATTTCTGGCAATTTATTTAAGTGTGTATCAAACTGGTAGCCCTTCGCATTAATCACTACCCAAGAAGTAGCTCTTGCTTTCAAAAAGGTTGGTGACCCCTGGTCTAGACGCACTACAGAATCACAATCTGTTCTAGTAAATGAAATAACAAGGTTGGGAATCACTGCCTCATCCACTCAGTCATTAAACGTCGACGATGCCAACTTACATGATCGAGGTTTTCTTGCATGGATGCGGAGACATCCACCAGGTAGTAAAGATCCACTGGGTAACGTGGCAGCTGCTTCACAGCCACCATGAAGCTGGCGTCTGAACCTACAGTCCCGCACACATCGTTACTCCTCACAAGTTCTTTCATGTGGCTGTTGGGCGTACCTGGCGTGAGCGCGACGCTGATGTCTCGCGGCGACACTTGCGTGCCGCTTGTGGTAGCGTCGACCTCCACTTGGACCTTTGAGCGCTCCGTGAACTCGGGTCCACAGCCTCTGCTGAGCAGGTTCTCCTGGAAGTCACAGCGGTGGCTCAAATCCGCTCCATCCAGAAAGTCCTGAAGGACACACACACAGTCAGGATTTTATAGACATAAAGTACAAGTCACCATTCATTTCCATTCCGATTCCTAGGCTGAGGATTCAATTCAGATTCTTGATAGGAACTCATCCTCACAATGTATAATTAGATGTATAAAATATATTAAAACCTTTCCAAAACAGGTCAAGCTGCTGACGTATGACATTTAGATGGTCTAAAACAGGGGTCACCAACCTTTTTGAAAGCAAGAGCTACTTCTTGGGTGCTGATTAATGCGAAGGGCTACCAGTTTGATACACACTTAAATAAATTGCCAGAAATAACCAATTTGCTCAATTTACCTTTAACTCTATGTTATTATTAATAATTAATGATATTTACACTTAATTGAATGGTTTGAAAGAGGAGAAAACACACAAAAAATGACAATTACATTTTGAAACATAGTTTATCTTCAATTTCGACTCTTTAAAATTCAAAATTCAACGGAAAAAAAGAAGAGAAAAACTAGCTAATTCGAATCTTTTTGAAAAAATTTAAAAAATTATTTATGGAACATCATTAGTAATTTTTCCTGATTAAGATTAATTTTAGAATTTGGATGACATGTTTTAAATAGGTTAAAATCCAATCTGCACTTTGTTAGAATATAAAACAAATTGGACCAAGCTATATTTCTAACAAAGACGAATCATTATTTCTTCTAGATTTTCCAGAACAAATTTTTTTTTTTTTAAATTCAAAAGACTTTGAAATAAGATTTAAATTAGATTCTACAGATTTTCTAGATTTGCCAGAATAATTTTTTTGAATTTTAATCATAATAAGTTTGACGAAATATTTCACAAATATTCTTCGTCGAAAAAACAGAAGCTAAAATGAAGAATTAAATTAAAATGTATTTATTATTCTTTACAATAAAAAATAAATTTACTTGAACATTGATTTCAATTGTCAGGAAAGAAGAGGAAGGAATCTAAAAGGTAAAAAGGTATATGTGTTTAAAAATCCTAAAATCATTTTTAAGGTTGTAGTTTTTTCTCTAAAATTGTCTTTCTGAAAGTTATAAGAAGCAAAGTAAAAAAATAATGAATTTATTTAAACAAGTGAAGACCAAGTCTTTAAAATATTTTCTTGGATTTTCAAATTCTATTTGAGTTTTGTCTCTCTTAGAATTAAAAATGTCGGGCAAAGCGAGACCAGCTTGCTAGTAAATAAATACAATTTAAAAATAGAGGCAGCTCACTGGTAAGTGCTGCTATTTGAGCTATTTTTAGAACAGGCCAGCGGGCTACTCATCTGGTCCTTACGGGCTACCTGGTGCCCGCGGGCACCAGGTAGTTGGTTGGTGACCCCTGCTCTAAAAAAACGTATTTTTCAAAATCGATTCTTGAAACTTATGAATCGATTCAGAATCATAATAATACAAACTCAAATAGTTCTTTTACGGCTCCTGTAATATGAATACAGTACCACCTTGGTTTTTGTATGCCCCACACTGCAAAAAGTCAGTGTTCAAAAACAAGAAACAAATGTACAAAAATGAGGGGTATTTTACTTGAACTAAGCAAAATTATCTGCCAATAGAACAAGAAAATGTGGCTTGTCAAGACTTTCTAAAACAAGTAAAATTAGCTAACCTCAATAAACCCAAAAATACCTTAAAATAAGTATATTCTCACTAATAACAAGTGCACTTTTCTTGTTTTTTCCAGTTTCATGACTTAATTACCAATTCCGATATCAACCGATACCAATCCAATCCACTTTATTTATATAGCACATTTACACAACAAGAATGTTTCCAAAGTGCTGCACAGCCATGTTAAAAACAACATTAAAAACAATATTAAAAACAATATTATGCTACACCAATGACTGAATAAAAACAAAGAATAAATGAATAGAAAACCAATACAGAGACAATATAAAAAATAAATATGATTAAAAACGATTTTAAAGGGTAAAACCAATTAAAACAGTAAAATAGACATCAAAATTTATAAAAAACACACAGGACAACAGAGGACAGAAGACCACACAACTCACGTAGTGTTAAAAGCCAAAGAATAAAAGTGGGTCTTAAGACGAGACTTAAAACACTCCACTGTGGAAGCAGTTTGAACATGGAGGGGATATATACCGATATATACAGTGGTGGAATTAACACATTATTATGCCTAATTTTGTTGTGATGCCCCGCTGGATGCATTAAACAATGTAACAAGGTTTTCCAAAATAAATCAACTCAAGTTATGGAAAAAAATGCCAACATGGCACTGCCATATTTATTATTGAAGTCACAAAGTGCATTATTTTTTTTTAACATGCCTCAAAACAGCAGCTTGGAATTTGGGACGTGCTCTCCCTGAGAGAGCATGAGGAGGTTGAGGTGGGGGCGGGGGGTATATTGTAGCGTCCCGGAAGAGTTAGTGCTGCAAGGGGTTCTGGGTATTTGTTCTGTTGTGTTACGGTGCGGACGTTCTCCCGAAGTATGTTTGTCCTTCTTGTTTGGTGTGAGTTCACAGTGTGGCGCATATTTGTAACAGTGTTAAATTTGTTTATACGGTCACCCTCAGTGTGACCTGTATGGCTGTTGACCAAGTATGCCTTGCATTCACTTGTGTGTGTGAAAAGCCGTAGATATCATGTGACTGGGCCGGCACGCAAAGGCGGTGCCTTTAAGGTTTATTGGCGCTCTGTACTTCTCCCTACGTCCGTGTATACACAGCGCCGTTTTAAAAAGTCATACATGTTACTTTTTGAAACCGATACCGATAATTTCCGATATTACATTTTAAAGCATTTATCGGCCGATAATATCGGCAGTCCGATATTATCGGACATCTCTATTTAAAATGAAAGAAATACTGTAAAATATTACATGTTATGAATGTGCCTGTTACTACATTGGATACATACTCACAACATGTGCGATAAATACAACAATTTTTGCAGGTTTTTGGAGAATAGATTGTATCCCCGTTACATGCATTGTTAACCGCTTCTTACTAGCCATTTTTCACTATTTAGAACGCACAGGAAAGAGAAAGGCATGTGTTCTTAAATCACATAAGGATTGTGAATGATCCCCCCCCAAAAAGTGCAGTTCTTCTCTAATTGTTTATTTATGCATTTCATTCACTTACTGTATATATTTGACCTTGTCAATATTTCTTTGCATCCGTTTTCATCTGACATTTTGAAACCGATTACTAACAACAACTGAAGTACCACTGTAATATATAATATATTCGTATATATGTTAGATTTTTATTTTTTATTTTTTTATAGCTATATTAGTCTATTTATACCTGCATTGTCCTTTCCGTCATTGTAACTGAGCTACTGTGTTGAACAATTTCCCTTGTGGATCATTAAAGTTTGTCTAAGTCTAAGTCTAATACACAACAGTGTTTTTCAACCTTTTTTGAGCCGAGGCACATTTTTTGCGTTGAAAAAATGCGGAGGCACACCACCAGCAGAAATCATTAAAAAACGAAACTCGGTTGACAGTAAAAAGTCGTTGTCGCAATTGTTGGATATGACTTTAAAGCATGCATCAATATAGCTCTTGTCTCAAAGTAGGTGTACTGTCACCATCTGTCACATCACACCCCGACTTATTTGGACTTTTTTGCTGTTTTCCTGTGTGTAGTGTTTTACTTCTTGTCTTGCGCTCCTATTTTGGTGGCTTTTTCTCTTTTTTTGGTATTTTCCTGTAGCAGTTTCATGTCTTCCTTTGAGCGATATTTCCCGCATCTACTTTGTTTTAGCAATCAAAGAATATTTCAGTGGTTTTTATCCTTCTTTGTGGGGACATTGTTGATTGTCATGTCATGTTCGGATGTACTACTTTGCTCCGCAGTAAGTCTTTGCTGTCGTCCAGCATTCTGTTTCTGTTTCCTTTGCAGCCAGTTCAGTTTTAGTTTCGTTCTGCATAGCCTTCCCTAAGCTTCCATGCCTTTTCTTAGCTGCACTCACCTGTTGTTTATTTTTGGTTTAAGCATTAGACGCCTTTTTACCTGCACCCTGCCTCCCACTGTTTCCGACATCGACAAAGCAATTAGCTACCGGCTGCCACCTGCTGATATGGAAGAGTATTACACGGTTACTCTGCCGAGCTCTAGACAGCACCGACACTCAACAACAACACATCATTTGCAGACTATAATTACTGCTTTGCCAAAAATATTTTTAACCCAAATAGGTGAAATTAGACAATCTCCCACGGCACACCAGACGGTATATCACGGCACACTAGTGGTTGAAAAACACTGATATAGCGCATAGACACAGGCACAATTCTGCATATTGTTCTGGTTCATGGGTTTGAACTTCTTCTAAAGAACTTCTACAACTACTTGTGATTATGGGAATATAACCGGCACAATAATCATCCGACCAAACAAAGCCGCAGTGTCAAGCCTTGTCGCTTTCCAGCGGGTTAGTGACCTTTGCACCTTAAGATCCGGACAAAATATCCGGTCATCTTACAGCTAAAGATCAACACACCGTACTGTAAGCCGCTACTTTTTTCTTACGCTTTAAAGTCTGCCGCCTATAAAACGGTGCAGCTAACTTGTGGATTTTTCTTCGCGGGCAGCTTAATTGTGAATTGTTTGAATTATATTTATATAGCGCTTTTCTCTAGTGACTCAAAGCGCTTTACGTAGCGAAACCCAATATCTAAGTTCCATTTAAACCAGTGTGGGTGGCACTGGGAGCAGGTGGGTAAAGTGTCTTGCCCAAGGACACAACGGCAGTGACTAGGTTGGCAGAAGCGGGGATCGAACCCGGAACCCTCAAGTTGCCGGCACGAGCTATACCGCAATACAAATGATAAAAAAACAACAAAAAGCAAATACACCGGGAATTTTTTTTTTTTACTGTTTGTGCTACGTCGCCATCTTTTGGACGAATTCGCTCACTGCAGGCGCCGCAGTGTCCTTCTATTTAGGAAATCAAAACCGGAAGTAGAGTTGCTCTTCAGTCTTCCAGCCGTCCATAGCGTCACTACTCGTATGGATTCCTCATTCATCACTCCAAGCAACGTTTGTAAGTTTTACAATATAACTAAAACTACTTCCAGTGTTTGAACACACGACATAACTATAAATGAATGTTGGATTTTTTCAACCGCTCCTATCTCATGCCAGCAGCCGTAAATAAAGCATTTACTGGACTATAAGCCACTACTTTTTTCTAACGCTTTGAACCCGGCTGCTTATAAAACGGTGCGGCTAATTTATGGATTTTTCTTTGGTAACGGCCATAATGTTTTCATAGAACACCGACAGAGACACTGAAGTGGCGTGTTATCGTTTGTGCTATAGCGCCATCTTTTGGACACGTTTGCTCACTGCAGGTGCTGCGGGTTTAAAACGTACTTCCCGTTTAGTGCCTTGACCCGGAAGTAAAACAGCGTTTTTGAGCGTTCTGCTCAAAAGGATTCTTCATTCATAACTTACTAATTCATATTATATTCATAAAGTCAGAAAATATGTCCCCGGACACATGAGGACTTTGAATATGACCAATGTATGATCCTGTAACTACTTGGTATCGGATCGATACCTAAATTTGTGGTGTCATCCAAAACTAATATGAAGTACCCAAACAAGAGAAGAATAAGTGATTATTACATTTGAACAGAAGTGTAGATAGAACATGTTGAAACAGAAAATAAGCAGATATTAACAGTAAATGAACAAGCAGATTAATAATCCATTTTTACAGCTTGTTTGTGTACAAAATAATAGGTGTATAAATGACACAATATGTTACTGCATACGTCAGCAGACTAATTAGGAGTCTTTGTTTGTTTACTTACTACTAAAAGACAAGTTGTCTAGTATGTTCACTATTTTATTTAAGGACTAAATTGCAATAATAAACATATGTTTCATGTACCCTAAGATTTTTTGTTAAAATAAAGCCAATAATGCAATTTTTTGTGGTCCCCTTTATTTAGAAATGTATTGAAATACATTTTGGTACACAAAATATTGGTATCGAGACCATCCTATTCTTTGTGTCATGTTGTTGGTCTTCTCTGGAATGAGTTGGCAACATATAATGATAAATGACACAATATGTTACTGCATACGTCAGCAGACTAATTAGGAGTCTTTGTTTACTTACTACTAAAAGACAAGTTGTCTAGTATGTTTACTATTTTATTTAATGACCAAATTGCAATAATAAACATATGTTTCATGTACCCTAAGATTTTTTGTTAAAATAAAGCCAATAATGCCATTTTTTGTGGTCCCCTTTATTTAGAAATGTATTGAAATACATTTTGGTACAGGTACCGGTACCAAAATATTGGTATCGAGACCATCCTATTCTTTGTGTCATGTTGTTGGTCTTCTCTGGAATGAGTTGGCAACATATAATGATAAATGACACAATATGTTACTGCATACGTCAGCAGACTAATTAGGAGTCTTTGTTTGTTTACTTACTACTAAAAGACAAGTTGTCTAGTATGTTCACTATTTTATTTAAGGGCCAAATTGCAATAATAAACATATGTTTCATGTACCCTAAGATTTCTTGTTAAAATAACGCCAATAATGCCATTTTTTGTGGTCCCCTTTATTTAGAAAAGTATCAAAATACATTTTGGTACCGGTAACAAAATATTGGTATCAAAACCACCCTAGTACTAGGGATGTCCGATAATGGCTTTTTGCCGATATCCGATATTCCGATATTGTCCAACTCTTTAATTACCGATACTGATATCAACCGATACCGATATCAACCGATATATGCAGTCGTGGAATTAACACATTATTATGCCTAATTTGGACAACCAGGTATGGTGAAGATAAGGTACTTTTTAAAAAAATTAGTAAAATAAGATAAATAAATTAAAAACATTTTCTTGAATAAAAAATAAAGTACAACAATATAAAAACAGTTACATAGAAACTAGTAATGAATGAAAATTAGTAAAATTAACTGTTAAAGGTTAGTACTATTAGTGGACCAGCAGCACGCACAATCATGTGTGCTTACGGACTGTATCCCTTGCAGACTGTATTGATATATATTGATATATAATGTAGGAACCAGAATATTAATAACAGAAAGAAACAACCCTTTTGTGTGAATGAGTGTAAATGGGGGAGGGAGGTTTTTTGGGTTGGTGCACTAATTGTAAGTGTATCTTGTGTTTTTTATGTGGATTTAATAAAAAAAAAACAAAAAAAAAAAACGATACCAATAATAAAAAAAACGATACCGATCATTTCCGATATTACATTTTAACGCATATATCGTCCGATAATATCGGCAGGCCGATATTATCGGACATCCCTACCTAGTACCTAATAAAGAGGCCGTAAGTGTAACTTCAATGGCTTGCATAATTCCAAATGGATGTTGTATATGCAAAAGCTGAGTTGTTCATTTTTTAAAACGTCATCCCAATGACAGCTCGACTTTCCGGGCCTTTCCTGGCACTTAAAAAAAAAAGTCAGTGTCACTCTGCGTTTGAAGGCTTTCACACGCCACTGAGCACGACAGCACCCAATGATGCTGGTAAAAGTCAAGGTTCACATGGCAGGAAAGCACCTGAAACCTTTCAACAGGCGACAGTTAAAGGCCTACTGAAAGCCACTACTACCGACCACGCAGTCTGATAGTTTATATATCAATGATGAAATCTTAACATTGCAACACATGCCAGTTGGCCCGGGTTAACTTATAAAGTGCCATTTTAAATTTTCCGCCACACTTCCGGATGAAAAAGCCTTCGGAGGATGACGTATGTGCGTGACGTAGCCAGTTTAACAGAGGTATGGCTTCCCCATTGAAGCCAATACAAAATAGCTCTGTTTTCATTTCATAATTCCACAGTGTTCTGGACATCTGTGTTGGTGAATCTGTTGCAATTTGTTCATTGCATTATGGAGAAAGAAGCTGAGCAAGCAAAGAAGAAAGTCGGTGCGAAGCGGAGTATTTTGCGAGGGAAGTCAGCAACACAACACAGCCGGTGTTTCATTGTTTACATTCCCGAAAGATGCAGTCAAGATCGAAGAACTCGGACAACAGAGACTCTTACCAGGAGGACTTTGACTTCGTTAACAGACGCAGATGCGATACAGTGACTACTCTTCCAAACATTTGATCGCTTGCTATAACTAGCTCGAGCTAGCAGCTAGGAGCTAGCATAACAAACACCTAGGTGTTTGTTATGCGGGATTAATTTGTGGCATATTAAATATAAGCCTGGTTGTGTTGTGGCTAATAGAGTATATATATGTCTTGTGTTTATTTACTGTTGTAGTCATTCCCAGCTGAATATCAGGTCCCACCCGCGCGCTTCCAAACATTTGATTGCTTGCCCGTACGTGCGTGTCACGTACGTAACTTTGGTTAAATATATAAGCTTTATGAACCTTGGGTTAGGTGAACGGTTCTTTGGGCTGAGTGAGTGTGTGTGTTGTGCAGGTGTTTGAATTGTATTGGCTGGTTATATAGACGGGATCCCGTCCATATTACCCGCTCGAGCTATAACTAGCTCGAGCTAGTAGCTGGCATAACAAACACCTAGGTGTTTTTATGCGGGATTAATTTGTGGCATATTAAATATAAGCCTGGTTGTGTTGTGGCTAATAGAGTATATATATGTCTTGTGTTATTTACTGTTTTAGTCATTTCCAGCTGAATATCAGGGGCCGTACTTATCAAGCTTCTCAGAATTACTCCTAAGAAGTCTGCTAAGAGTTGACTTAAGAGTAAATAAATTCTTCGCTGAAAGCTGCACTTAAAAGTTAGTTATCAAGCGTCTTACTCACACTTTCAGCGAAGTGTAGGACTGAATCTTAAGTGTCACACTCAGAGCTGAATTACGACATTATTATGTGCCGTAAACGGAATTTTAGGTGACGTCATTTCTGTGTCCATAGAAATGACCAATCACGGAAGGGAATCCGTTGTCTAAGAATAAAGAAATATCTTGGAAATATTTAAGTGGACAATGGGAGTGTATATTTTGACAATAAACTACAACATAATACAAAACAAACTAGTCCCCGCCGGCACTCACGCTACCGCTCCCTCTCTTCTCTCGCCCACACACTCACTGACGTCACTCACCTCACGGCCACTCACATACGCTACTGTCATAACATTTTCTTTCCAATTCATTAATTAGGCAACTCATTTGAAACTGGTGTGGGTGGCTCTATATATACTAGCCCGCTGCAGCCACATGCAGAAATCAACATGGAATCAAAAAGTATTAAATCTGTGACAAAAATAATACCCGTTCTGTCTAAACGATACCGTTTGATCAGCTGCTCGTCATCAAACAAATCCAGAACATCGTTCCGCTCCCTGAATGTTCGCGCACGTCTCTCTCGCCTCAGTGCCGTCCCCTGCTGGCAACTCCTAACCACTTAAGACACCTCTGAAGGTCTCTTAAATATCGTGGAGAGTAGGAGTGATTCTTAGACTTAAGAACGTTGATAAAAAGCTTTTATTCTTAAGTTTGAGAGTAGGACTAAATTTCGCAAATTCTCAGGACTTAAGTGTAAAATGGCACTCTAAGAAGCTTGATAAGTACGGCCCCAGGTCACCCCCGGCTCTCACAGCATCTTCCCTATCTGAATAGCTTCAACTCCCCACTAGTCCTTCACTTGCACTTTCCTCATCCACAAATCTTTCATCCTCGCTCAAATTAATGGGGAAATTGTCGCTTTCTCGGTCCGAATCTCTCTCACTTCATGCGGCCATCATTGTAAACAATAGGGAACTTTGCGTATATGTTCAACTGACTACGTCACGCTACTTCCGGTAGGGGCAAGCCTTTTTTTAATCCGATACCAAAATTTGCGATCTTTATCGTCGTTGTTCTATACTAAATCCTTTCAGCAAAAATATGGCAATATCGCGAAATGATCAAGTATGACACATAGAATAGATCTGCTATCCCCGTTTGAATAAAAACAATTCATTTCAGTAGGCCTTTAAGTGTTGTGTGCGCGTTGATGTGTTATTTCCCAAATATATGTGTGTGTTTGGATGTTTAACGCTTCCTCTCGGCCGGGCCGCTGATCTTTTACGAGACAGAACCCCCAAGCAGATGCAGAGAAAAGGTAGGCAGTGGTGCCTAGACTAAACATGTGGGTCCAATGTGGGAAGGAATAGAAATGGAATGGAAAGAGAAGCTGAAATACATCATGGTTACACGTGTGGATGGTATAAAAGCCTGTATCATCCAAAGAATGCGGCTCAAAGTCTCTCGTTTTTTCCCCCCCCGCCAGAGACGTGCTTGTACGTAGACGCATTCCATACCTCCTTGAAGCACCAGGAACACTGCGGTGCACGCCTGAGACACTGGGTGCAGGATGTGACCACGGGGGACGAGCACACGTTGTTGCCTGGAGGGACAGGTAGTGACAAACGTTACAAACAATTTGCATTTACTACGCCCCTCTGGCCAATGACAGCGCTCTCGCAGCATTCTGATGTTAAAGTGCCAATGATTGTCACACACACACCAGGTGTGGCGAAATTATTCTCTGCATTTGACCCATCACCCCCTGGGAAGTCTTATAATGAAGGCAAATGACTTTTAAAGTCATTTTGATAGTAGGCTATTATAGCTAATACAGACACTTACGTCTTGTTTTGCCTTCATTATAAGACTTATATAAGACTTTTAAAGTCATTTTGATAGTAGGCTGATAGCTAATATAGACACATACGTCTTGTTTTGCATTCATTATAAGACTTATATAAGACTTTTAAAGTCATTTTGATAGTAGGCTATTATAGCTAATATAGACACTTACATCATGTGTTGCCTTCAGTTTAAGACTTATACAAGACTTTTAAAGTCGTTTTGATAGTAGGCTATTATAGCTAATATAGACACATCAGGTGTTGCCTTCATTATAAGACTTATATAAGACTTTTAAAGTCATTTTGATGGTAGGCTATTATAGCTAATATAGACACTTACATCAGGTGTTGCCTTCATTATAAGACTTATATAAGACTTTTAAAGTCATTTTGA
Source organism: Entelurus aequoreus (assembly GCF_033978785.1). Taxonomy (NCBI): domain Eukaryota; kingdom Metazoa; phylum Chordata; class Actinopteri; order Syngnathiformes; family Syngnathidae; genus Entelurus; species Entelurus aequoreus. The sequence goes on along the minus strand of NC_084750.1, from coordinate 15,159,152 downwards.
TGGTAGGCTATTATAGCTAATTTAGACACTTACATCAGGTGTTGCCTTCATTATAAGACTTATATAAGACTTTTTAAGTCATTTTGATAGTATGTTAATATAGCTAATATAGACACTTACGTCTTGTGTTGCCTTCATTATAAGACTTATATAAGACTTTTAAAGTCATTTTGATAGTATGTTAATATAGCTAATATAGACACTTACGTCTTGTGTTGCCTTCATTATAACACTTATATAAGACTTTTAAAGTCATTTTGATAGTAGGTTAATATAGTTAATATAGACACTTACGTCTTGTGTTGCCTTCATTATAAGACTTATATAAGACTTTTAAAGTCATTTTGATAGTAGGCTATTATAGCTAATATAGACACTTACATCTTGTTTTGCGTTCATTATAACACGTCTATAAGACTTTTAAAGTTATTTTGATAGTAGGCGATTATAGCTAATATAGACACTTACGTCTTGTGTTGCCTTCATTATAAGACTTATATAAGACTTTTAAAGTCATTTTGATAGTAGGCGATTATAGCTAATATAGACACTTACATCAGGTGTTGCCTTCATTATAACACTTATACAAGAATTTTAAAGTCATTTTGATAGTAGGCTATTATAGCTAATATAGACACTTACATCAGGTGTTGCCTTCATTATAACACTTATATAAGAATTTTAAAGTCATTTTGATAGTAGGCTATTATAGCTAATATAGACACTTATGTCTTGTTTTGCCTTCATTATAAGACTTTTAAAGTAATTTTGATAGTAGGCTATTATAGCTAATATAGACACGTACGTCTTGTTTTGCCTTCATTATAAGACTTATATAAGACTTTTTAAAGTCATTTTGATAGTAGGCTATTAAAGCTAATATAGACACTTACATCTTGTTTTGCGTTCATTATAAGACTTATATAAGACTTTTAGAGTAATTTTGATAGTAGGCTATTATAGCTAATATAGACACTTACATCATGTGTTGCCTTCATTATAACACGTCTATAAGACTTTTAAAGTCATTTTGATAGTAGGCTATTATAGCTAATATAGACACTTACGTCTTGTTTTGCCTTCAGTTTAAGACTTATACAAGACTTTTAAAGTCATTTTGATAGTAGGTTAATATAGCTAATAGAGACACTTACATCAGGTGTTGCCTTCATTATAAGACTTATATAAGACTTTTAAAGTCATTTTGATAGTAGGCGATCATAGCTAATATAGACACGTCTTTTTTTGCCTTCAGTTTAAGACTTATACAAGACTTTTAAAGTCGTTTTGATAGTAGGCGATTATAGCTAATATAGACACATCAGGTGTTGCCTTCATTATAAGACTTATATAATACTTTTTAAGTCATTTTGATAGTAGGCTAATATAACTAATATAGACACTTACGTCTTGTTTTGCCTTCAGTTTAAGACTTATATAAGACTTTTAAAGTCATTTTGATAGTAGGTTAATATAGCTAATATAGACACTTACATCATGTGTTGCCTTCATTATAAGACTTATATAAGACTTTTAAAGTCATTTTGATAGTAGGTTAATATAGCTAATATAGACACTTACGTCTTGTGTTGCCTTCATTATAAAACTTATATAAGACTTTTAAAGTCATTTTGATAGTATGTTAATATAGCTAATATAGACACTTACATCATGTGTTGCCTTCATTATAAGACTTATATACGGCTTTTCATTTTTTACAGCTCCAGACAGATTCGTTTTTTGTATTTTTGGTCCAATAGGGCTCTTTCAATGTTTTGGGTTGCTGACCCCTGACTTAGCACAGAGCTGGGCAAATATTTTGACTCGGGGGGCCACATTGAGAGAAAAAAATGTGTCTGTGGGGCCAATGTGTATGTGTGTACAAATTATATGTATACATTTATGCGTAAAAATCTGCTGTACAGTATGTGTGTTTGGGTCTCTTTTTCTCAGGAACACTAATACCCAAAAGTCACAATGTCCGATATCAGGGATGTCAAAGTGGTTTTCATTGAGGGCCAAATGGCAGTTATGGCTGCCATCAGAGGGCCGCTTGTAACAGTGAATAATGTATGAATTTACCTCTGGATTTCATACCTCTTAAGGCCCAAGCTGTTTGTTTACATGCTTTTGTTTTATTTCTCTTTGCTATTTGGGCTTATTGGACCCTAATTAGAATAAAAACTAAGAATCATCTTTTGATATGATGTACTTAGTCCATAAGTACACAAACGTGTACTTCATGTTTAGTGACATGCTAATTCTTATTTTTACACTTTTTTTTTTCCAAATTCCATTGTATGTTATACTCTTCTGACACCACCAGATGGCAGTATAAGTGTCCACATAAGCGGCCATAGGACCCCAATTCAGTAGTGTACACAATTTAGGAAATAAGAGCTAAAAGGTGCTGTCCACGCATGTGGCCTCTAAGCCTTTAGAGGTTTTAATGATATACATTTTTTTTAAGTATACTGTCGATTTTACAGTAAAAACTACTGTAAAATAGTGTTTTGTTTTTTGTTTTTTTTTACAACATTTTACGGTAAATGGAAAAACAGTACCACTGTTTTTTGGAGGGTTTTACGGAAAAATCTGGCAGCTTACTTGCCAGAATTTTTGTGTTCAATTGACATTGGTTTTTACAACAATTCATGGAAAAACAATACAAGTTATTTTTTTATTCTGGCAACTTAGCTGCCAGTTTTTCTACCGTAAAAACAAATGTAGCGTCTTTCCATTTACAGTAATACGCCGTTAAAAACAACAACCGTAGATTTTACAGTCAAAAACTGACAGCTCAGTCAACAGAATTTTAACGCAAAAAACAGTAGTAGTTTTTTTTTTAATGCACAGTAATATGCTGTAAAGAACAACGTAAAATGTATTGTCATTTTTATTCATTTGATGGGTAGTTTGCTGTAAAGTTAAGTATTTTTATTTAGACATAAACATGTTTGGAAAGTATGGCAATATACTGTAATATTTGTTGCAATATTGGATACTATTAAAGTTTAAAATGTAAGCAATTTCAAGCAGTACATATATTTTTTTCTGTCAAACTGAAAAAAATCCATTAAATTTAGTGAGAAAATATGAAATACTTTATTGACACATATCATTTCCAGGTGTTTGTGGGCCCGATAAAATTATGTGGCGGGCTAGATCTGGCCCTCGGCCCTTGACTTTGAAACCTGTTTCCGATAGAGTTCTAAAAACGTTATGACAGACCACCTAAAAAAAAAACGAATGGAATTTTACAGTTTTTTTACTGAATGGGACACCCAAAATGTACATGAAAATAAAGAAAGTGGGATTTTCAATATTAACTAGGAACAATAAAACACTGAATATTAACAAAATATGAACGTCGCTCCTCTTTTACTTGTCAGACCAAGCAAAACACAACAAAAATGTAACAAAACAGCAAAATATGAATGTAAAGTGTAATAAACACCTACAATATGATTTATTATTACTAGGGATGTCCGATAATGGCTTTTTGCCGATATCCGATATTCCGATATTGTCCAACTCTTTAATTACTGATACCGATATCAACCGATACCGATATCAACCGATATATGCAGTCGTGGAATTAACACATTATTATGCCTAATTTGGACAACCAGGTATGGTGAAGATAAGGTACTTTTTTTAAAAATTAGTAAAATAAGATAAATAAATTAAAAACATTTTCTTGAATAAAAAAGAAAGTACAACAATATAAAAACAGTTACATAGAAACTAGTAATGAATGAAAATTAGTAAAATTAACTGTTAAAGGTTAGTACTATTAGTGGAGCAGCAGCACGCACAATCATGTGTGCTTACGGACTGTATCCCTTGCAGACTGTATTGATATATATTGATATATAATGTAGGAACCAGAATATGAAACAACCCTTTTGTGTGAATGAGTGTAAATGGGGGAGGGAGGTTTTTTGGGTAGGTGCACTAATTGTAAGTGTATCTTGTGTTTTTTATGTTGATTTAATAAAAAAGAAAATTTAAAAAAAACGATACCGATAATAAAAAAACCGATACCGATAATTTCCGATATTACATTTTAACGCATCTCTAATTATTACGTAAAAATCTGCTTCCGCATCTGTTCCTGACACGTGTTTGGGGCTGGCTGCTCTGAAAACAAGCCCACTCTGCTTTGTTCCTGGTCTGAGCTGCTGTGACCTAGATCAGTATTTTTCAACCACTGTGCCGCGGCACACTAGTGAGATACAGTCTGGTGTGCTGTAGGAGATTGTCTAATTTCACCTATTTGGGTTAAAAATATTTTTTGCCATCCAGTAATTATAGTCTGTAAATGATGCGTTGTTGTTGAGTGTCGGTGCTGTCTAGAGCTCGGCAGAGTAACCGTGTAATACTCTTCCATATCAGTAGGTGGTAGCAGGTAGCTAAAGTCGGAAACAGAGGGAGGCCTTGTGCAGGTAAAAAGGTATCTAATGCTTAAACCAAAAATACACAAAAGGTGAGTGCCCCTAAGAAAAGTAATTGAAACTTAGAGAAGGCTATGCAGAACAAAACTAAAACTGAACTGGCTGCAAAGTACTGTGGAGCGAAGACAGTGTACATCCGAACATGACATGACAATCAACAATGTCTCCACAAAGGAGGATAAAAACCATACTTGCCAACCCTCCCGTTTTTAGCGGTATTCAGCGCCTCTCAGAGATTTTCTCCCGACAAACTCCCAGTATTCAGCCGGAGCTGGAGGCCACGCCCCCTCCAGCTCAATTGCGGACCTGAGACTGAGTGGGGACAGCCTGTTCTCACGTCCGCTTTCCCACAATATAAACAGCTTGCCTAACGAATTCAAACGTATGGAAACAAGAATTTCAGTTCATCCAGGACAGTTCGAAGGGGAAGGTGTATGTTGCCTGTAAATATGTAGAACAGACTTCTCCATTGAACACGGTGGCCGAAATGATATACTCATCATGAACGGAGAAGTTAAACAGGACAATACTGCCATCTAATGGATAGCCACCGGAACACTGAAATTCAAGTATTTCTTTTATGTAAATAAAATAAATAAATATATATATATATATATATATATATATATATATATATATATATATATATTTAGCTAGAATTCACTGAAAGTCAAGTATTTCATATATATATA
>NC_084750.1:15119003-15144003 GCF_033978785.1 Entelurus aequoreus | reverse complement strand
TCTCTCCCGTCTCCCGCTCTGTTTGGGAACGATCTTCCTCTGTGGCATCAATCCAAAACGCTCTTTCCCTTCTTCGTAGATGATGTCTCCCATAATGTTTAGTTTGGAAGTTACACTGCCTCTTAGCGCACTTTGGAGGGTGGTGCATAAGTTAAAATCGAAGCTGCTCCAGGAGTCTTTGTCGTTGGCTTTTGGCCACTTCACTTTGGCTTTTTGGATAAGCTTCTCTGATGTTCCTCTTGTGGGTTCTCTACTTGGTGTTTCACTGTGCTGTGGGCTGTGCTGTTGTTGCTGCACATCCTGCAGGGAAGGCTGGTCCTCCTCTCTCTCACCAGTTGCAATGGTGGGATCAATAGCACTGTGGTGCTCAACCTGGCTAAGATTCCTCCTTGTCTGATCTGCTTCTGCAGTGCAAGCTTGCATCTGGTTGCGGCCACCGCCGCATTTTGCCTTTCCCTGGTGTATTCGCAGGCCCCTGTAGGTTGTTTCCTTGGCCCACCCACAGCCACATTCTCTGAGGATCCTCTGCTCGTTCGTCATTGTCGTGCCAGTCGTTTCCGTGTAATCCGTCCTGATTGGTCCATCTTTCATCCCGCCTCTCGGTGGACCACCGGGCTGTTTCTTCCTTAAATTGCTTGTAGTTAGGTTAGGGAGTCCATGGAGCTTGCTTCACAGACATGTGGAAAAGGGTAACTAGCCCCTCCACCCCTGGTGCAGTCTTTCCTGCTGCCAGCCAGTCTTCCCTGGCAGCCCACCAGTCTTTTCCTGGATGCCAACTGCTCTATTCACAGTAGTCACTGGAAAGCCAGTTAAGATAGATGTAAGCACAAGTTAACACTTGCAGGGCATTACTGCCTGACGCACCTCCGACAGTGCCATGTGGTGCTGGCTGCAGGGTCGTCAGCCGGGAGCCACCCTTCACAGATGTTTCGCTCCTTTAATCCCGGAACATCTCTGGGTGGTGGAGCAGCGACAGGGACGTCTCCCTGCCACCCCCTGCAGCCAGCTGGAGGATCCATAGTGTACCCACATTCTAACCCCGGTTATAAGTAATACAGTCATTTACCAGAATGCTAATAGTTTCCATGCTGCTGTTGCCCTGAAAATGAAAATGTTTTTTTTTATATAAAATACTGTCTGTTCTTTTAAATTTTTTTATCTTTGTTTGTTTAATATTCATTGTAAAGTTCAGCTGTTTTTTCAGTGGGGCCTTGGCTCCACTGCAAGCATGAATAAATAAAGTCAAGTCAAGTCAATATATCTATATGTGTGTGTATATATATATATATATATATATATATATATATACACATATAGACACATGCATATATACATATACATATATATATATATATATATATATATATATATATATATATATATATATATATACATATATATATATATATATATATATATATACATGGACATATACATATATACATGGACATACATATATACACACGTATATACACATTTACATATACATATACACGCACACATATATACACATTTACATATACATATATATACACACACACACATTTACATATAATATATATATACATATATATATATATGTATATACATACACATTATATATATATACATATATATATATACACATTATATATATATATAGACACATTATATATATATATATATAATGTGTATATATATATGTATATATATATGTATATATATATATATATATATACATACACATATATATATATATGTATATATATATGTATATATATGTATATATATATATATATATTATATGTAAATGTGTGTGTGTGTGTGTGTGTGTATATATGTAAATGTATATATATGTGTGCGTATATATGTATATGTATATGTAAATGTGTATATACGTGTGTATATATGTATATGTATATATATGTATGTGTATATATGTATATGTATATATATGTATGTGTCTATATGTGTGTATATATATATATATATATATATATATATATATATATATATATATATATATATATATATATATATATGTATTCATACATATATATTCCTACATATATATTCCTCGCTCACTAATTGACTTAAAGAGCGCACTTGCTGCATGTCACGTTATCGTTGGTAAAATGCATTTTTAGACAATATGATTTGCCTGAGTGGCTAGGAGACGGTAGAAAATGGACTAGTAAGGACAAATTTTAAAAAAAATTATAATAAAAAAAAAAAATTTTTTTAATTTATTTATTTTTTTTTAACTTGGGACTTCCCGCGGGCCGGATTTTGGACACTGGGGGGCCGTATCCGGCTCGCGGGCCGTAGTTTGGGGACCTCTGCTCTTAACAAACGAAACGATTGATTGATTGATTGATTGAAACTTTTATTAGTAGATTGCACAGTACAGTACATATGCCGTACAATTGACCACTAAATGGTAACACCTCAATAAGTTTTTCAACTTGTTTATGTCGGGGTCCACGTTAATCAATTCATGGTACAAATATATACTATCATCATAATACAGTCATCACACAGGTTAATCATCAGAGTATATACATTGAATTATTGACATTATTTACAATCCGGGGGGTGGGATGAGGAGGGTTTGGTTGATATCAGCACTTGCATCATCAGAGAAATGGACATTGTAACAGTGTAAGTCTGACTTGGTAGGATATGTACAGCGAGCAGAGAACATAGTGAGTTCAGATAGCACAAGAACAAGTATATACATTTGATTATTTACATTTGATTATTTACAATCCGGGGAGGTGGGATGTGGAAGGGGGAGGGTGTAAGTCAAGGGTTGAAGTTGCCTGGAGGTGTTGTCTTAGTGCAGTTTTGAAGGAGGATAGAGATGCCCTTTCTTTTACACCTGTGGGAGTGCATTCCACATTGATGTGGCATAGAAGGAGAATGAGTTAAGACCTTTGTTAGATCGGAATCTGGAGTCGCAAGTCAACATTTTACAAGAAAAACTGAACATTTGATAAAAGTTGGAATTTTACTCAATAACAGTCGCAATTTTACAAGAAAAGCTTAAAATGTTGGCAATTTTATGAAGAGAGTCGTAATTTTACCCGACAAAAGTCACAATTTCATAAGAAAACTTTTAAAATTATGGCAATATTATAAAAATAATCAAAATTTTACTTGGCAAAATGATGACAAAAGACAATTTTACTCAAAAAATGTCACTATTTTACAAGAACAACAAAAAAATGTGCAATATTGTGATCAAAGTCATAAATGTATATGACAAATGTCGCCATTTTGCATTAAAAAGTAATAATTTTACATCCATCCATCCATTTTCTACCGCTTGTCCCTTTTTGGGGTCGCGGGGGGCGCTGGAGTCGCAAGTCAACATTTTACAAGAAAAACTGAACATTTGATAAAAGTTGGAGTTTTACTCAATAACAGTCGCAATTTTACAAGAAAAGCTTAAAATGTTGGCAATTTTATGAAGAGAGTTGTAATTTACTCGACAAAAGTCACAATTTCATAAGAAAACTTTAACATTTTGGCAATATTATAATAATAATCAGAATTTTATTTGGCAAAATGATGACAAAAGACAATTTTACTCAAAAAATGTCACTATTTACAAGAACAACAAAAAAATGTGCAATATTGTGATCAAAGTCAGAAATGTATATGACAAATGTCGCCATTTTGCACTAAAAAGTAAGACTTTTACATCCATCGATTTTCTACCGCTTGTCCCTTTTTGGGGTCGCAGGAGGCGCTGGAGTCGCAAGTCAACATTTTACAAGAAAAACTGAACATTTGATAAAAGTTGGAATTTTACTCAATAACAGTCGCAATTTTACAAGAAAAGCTTAAAATGTTGGCAATTTTATGAAGAGAGTCGTAATTTTACTCGACAAAAGTCACAATTTCATAAGAAAACTTTTAAAATTTTGGCAATATTATTATAATAATCAGAATTTTACTTTGCAAAATGATGACAAAAGACAATTTTACTCAAAAAATGTCACTATTTTACAAGAACAACAAAAAAATGTGCAATATTTTGGTCAAAGTCCAGAAATGTATATGACAAATGTCGCCATTTTGCATTAAAAAGTAATACTTTTACATCCATCCATTTTGTACCGCTTGTCCCTTTTTGGGTCGCGGGGGGCGCTGAGTCGCAAGTCAACATTTTACAAGAAAAACTGAACATTTGATCAAAGTTGGAATTTTACTCAATAACAGTCGCAATTTTACAAGAAAAGCTTAAATGTTGGCAATTTTATGAAGAGAGTCGTAATTTTACTCGACAAAAGTCACAATTTCATAAGAAAACTTTTAAAATTTTGGCAATATTATTATAATAATCAGAATTTTACTTGGCAAAATGATGACAAAAGACAATTTTACTCAAAAAATGTCACTATTTTACAAGAACAACAAAAAAATGTGCAATATTTTGGTCAAAGTCAGAAATGTATATGACAAATGTCGCCATTTTGCATTAAAAAGTAATACTTTTACATCCATCCATCATTTTCTACCGCTTGTCCCTTTTTGGGGGCGCTGGAGTCGCAAGTCAACATTTTGCAAGAAAAACTGAACATTTGATAAAAGTTGGAATTTTACTCAATAACAGTCGCAATTTTACAAGAAAAGCTTAAAATGTTGGCAATTTTATGAAGAGAGTCGTAATTTTACTCGACAAAAGTCACAATTTCATAAGAAAACTTTTAAAATTTTGGCAATATTATAATAATAATCCAAATTTTACTTGGCAAAATGATGACAAAAGACAATTTTACTCAAAAAATGTCACTATTTTACAAGAACAACAAAAAAAATGTGCAATATTTTGATCAAAGTCAGAAATGTATATGACAAATGTCGCCATTTTGCATTAAAAAGTAATACTTTTACATCCATCGATTTTCTACCGCTTGTCCCTTTTTGGGGTCGCAGGAGGCGCTGGAGTCACAAGTCAACATTTTACAAGAAAAACTGAACATTTGATAAAAGTTGGAATTTTACTCAATAACAGTCGCAATTTTACAAGAAAAGCTTAAAATGTTGGCAATTTTATGAAAAGAGTCGTAATTTTACTCGACAAAAGTCACAATTTCATAAGAAAACTTTTAAAATTTTGGCAATATTATTATAATAATCAGAATTTTACTTTGCAAAATGATGACAAAAGACAATTTTACTCAAAAAATGTCACTATTTTACAAGAACAACAAAAAAATGTGCAATATTTTGGTCAAAGTCAGAAATGTATATGACAAATGTCGCCATTTTGCATTAAAAAGTAATACTTTACATCCATCCATTTTGTACCGCTTGTCCCTTTTTGGGGTCGCGTGGGCGCTGAGTCGCAAGTCAACATTTTACAAGAAAAACTGAACATTTGTGCAATATGTTAAAAGTTGGAATTTTACTCAATAACAGTCGCAATTTTACAAGAAAAGCTTAAAATGTTGGCAATTTTATGAAGAGAGTCGTAATTTTACTCGACAAAAGTCACAATTTCATAAGAAAACTTTTAAAATGCTGGCAATATTATTATAATAATCTGAATTTTACTTGGCAAAATGATGACAAAAGACAATTTTACTCAAAAAATGTCACTATTTTACAAGAACAACAAAAAATGTGCAATATTGTGATCAAAGTCAGAAATGTATATGACAAATGTCGCCATTTTGCATTAAAAAGTAATACTTTTACATCCATCCATTTTCTACCGCTTGTCCCTTTTTGAGGTCGCTGGTGGGGTGCTGGAGTCGCAAGTCAACATTTTACAAGAAAAACTGAACATTTGATAAAAGTTGGAATTTTACTCAATAACAGTCGCAATTTTACAAGAAAAGCTTAAAATGTTGGCAATTTTATGAAGAGAGTCGTAATTTTACTCGACAAAAGTCACAATTTCATAAGAAAACTTTTAAAATTTTAGCAGTATTATAATATTAATCAAAATTTTACTTGGCAAAATGATGACAAAAGACAATTTTACTCAAAAAATGTCACTATTTTACAAGAACAACAAAAAAATGTGCAATATTGTGATCAAAGTCAGAAATGTATATGACAAATGTCGCCATTTTGCATTAAAAAGTAATAATTTTACATCCATCCATCCATTTTCTACGCTTGTCCCTTTTTGGGGTCGCGGGGGGCGCTGGAGTCGCAAGTCAACATTTTACAAGAAAAACTGAACATTTGATAAAAGTTGGAATTTTACTCAATAACAGTCGCAATTTTACAAGAAAAGCTTAAAATGTTGGCAATTTTATGAAGAGAGTCGTAATTTTACTCGACAAAAGTCACAATTTCATAAGAAAACTTTAACATTTTGGCAATATTATAATAATAATCAGATTTTATTTGGCAAAATGATGACAAAAGACAATTTTACTCAAAAAATGTCACTATTTTACAAGAACAACAAAAAAAGGTGCAATATTGTGATCAAAGTCAGAAATGTATATGACAAATGTCGCCATTTTGCACTAAAAAGTAAGACTTTTACATCCATACGATTTTCTACCGCTTGTCCCTTTTGGGGTCGCGGGGGGCGCTGGAGTCGCAAGTCAACATTTTACAAGAAAAACTGAACATTTGATAAAAGTTGGAATTTTACTCAATAACAGTCGCAATTTTACAAGAAAAGCTTAAAATGTTGGCAATTTTATGAAGAGAGTTGTAATTTTACTCTACAAAAGTCACAATTTCATAAGAAAACTTTAACATTTTGGCAATATTATAATAATAATCAGAATTTTATTTGGCAAAATGATGACAAAAGACAATTTTACTCAAAAAATGTCACTATTTTACAAGAACAACAAAAAAATGTGCAATATTGTGATCAAAGTCAGAAATGTATATGACAAATGTCGCCATTTTGCACTAAAAGTAAGACTTTTACATCCATCGATTTTCTACCGCTTGTCCCTTTTTGGGGTCGCAGGAGGCGCTGGAGTCACAAGTCAACATTTTACAAGAAAAACTGAACATTTGATAAAAGTTGGAATTTTACTCAATAACAGTCGCAATTTTACAAGAAAAGCTTAAAATGTTGGCAATTTTATGAAGAGAGTCGTAATTTTACTCGACAAAAGTCAGAATTTCATAAGAAAACTTTTAAAATTTTGGCAATATCATAATAATAATCAAAATTTTACTTGGCAAAATGATGACACAAGACAATTTCACTCAAAAAATGTCACTATTTTACAAGAACAACAAAAAAATGTGCAATATTTTGGTCAAAGTCAGAAATGTATATGACAAATGTCGCCATTTTGCATTAAAAAGTAATACTTTTACATCCATCCATTTTCTACCGCTTGTCCCTTTTTGGGGTCGCGTGGGGTGCTGGAGTCGCAAGTCAACATTTTGCAAGAAAAACTGAACATTTGTGCAATATGATAAAAGTTGGAATTTTACTCAATAACAGTCGCAATTTTACAAGAAAAGCTTAAAATGTTGGCAATTTTATGAAGAGAGTCGTAATTTTACTCGACAAAAGTCACAATTTCATAAGAAAACTTTTAAAATTTTGGCAATATTATTATAATAATCAGAATTTTACTTGGCAAAATGATGACAAAAGACAATTTTACTCAAAAAATGTCACTATTTTACAAGAACAACAAAAAAATGTGCAATATTGTGATCAAAGTCAGAAATGTATATGACAAATGTCGCCATTTTGCATTAAAAAGTAATACTTTTACATCCATCCATCCATTTTCTACCGCTTGTCCATTTTTGGGGTCACGGGGGGCGCTGGAGTCGCAAGTCAACATTTTACAAGAAAAACTGAACATTTGATAAAAGTTGGAATTTTACTCATTAACAGTCGCAATTTTACAAGAAAAGCTTAAAATGTTGGCAGATTTATAAAAAGAGTCGTAATTTTACTCGACAAAAGTCACAATTTCATAAGAAAACTTTTAAAATTTTGGCAATATTATTATAATAATCAGAATTTTACTTGGCAAAATGATGACAAAAGACAATTTTATTTTAAAAATGTCACTATTTTACAAGAACAACAAAAAAATGTGCAATATTTTGGTCAAAGTCCAGAAATGTATATGACAAATGTCGCCATTTTGCATTAAAAAGTAATACTTTTACATCCATCCATTTTGTACCGCTTGTCCCTTTTTGGGGTCGCGGGGGGCGCTGGAGTCGCAAGTCAACATTTTACAAGAAAAACTGAACATTTGATCAAAGTTGGAATTTTACTCAATAACAGTCGCAATTTTACAAGAAAAGCTTAAAATGTTGGCAATTTTATGAAGAGAGTCGTAATTTTACTCGACAAAAGTCACAATTTCATAAGAAAACTTTCAAAATTTTGGCAATATTATAATAATAATCAGAATTTTATTTGGCAAAATGATGACAAGAGACAATTTTACTCAAAAAATGTCACTATTTTACAAGAACAACAAAAAAATGTGCAATATTGTGATCAAAGTCAGAAATGTATATGACAAATGTCGCCATTTTGCACTAAAAAGTAAGACTTTTACATCCATCGATTTTCTACCGCTTGTCCCTTTTTGGGGTCGCAGGAGGCGCTGGAGTCGCAAGTCAACATTTTACAAGAAAAACTGAACATTTGATAAAAGTTGGAATTTTACTCAATAACAGTCGCAATTTTACAAGAAAAGCTTAAAATGTTGGCAATTTTATGAAGAGAGTCGTAATTTTACTCGACAAAAGTCAGAATTTCATAAGAAAACTTTTAAAATTTTGGCAATATCATAATAATAATGAAAATTTTACTTGGCAAAATGATGACACAAGACAATTTCACTCAAAAAATGTCACTATTTTACAAGAACAACAAAAAAATGTGCAATATTTTGTTCAAAGTCAGAAATGTATATGACAAATGTCGCCATTTTGCATTAAAAAGTAATACTTTTACATCCATCCATCCATTTTCTACCGCTTGTCCCTTTTTGGGGGCGCTGGAGTCGCAAGTCAACATTTTGCAAGAAAAACTGAACATTTGATAAAAGTTGGAATTTTACTCAATAACAGTCGCAATTTTACAAGAAAAGCTTAAAATGTTGGCAATTTTATGAAGAGAGTCGTAATTTTACTCGACAAAAGTCAGAATTTCATAAGAAAACTTTAACATTTTGGCAATATTATTATAATAATCAGAATTTTACTTGGCAAAATGATGACAAAAGACAATTTTACTCAAAAAATGTCACTATTTTACAAGAACAACAAAAAAATGTGCAATATTTTGATCAAAGTCAGAAATGTATATGACAAATGTCGCCATTTTGCATTAAAAAGTAATACTTTTACATCCATCCATTTTCTACCGCTTGTCCCTTTTTGGGGTCGCAGGAGGCGCTGGAGTCGCAAGTCAACATTTTACAAGAAAAACTGAACATTTGATAAAAGTTGGAATTTTACTCATTAACAGTCGCAATTTTACAAGAAAAGCTTAAAATGTTGGCAATTTTATGAAGAGAGTCGTAATTTTACTCGACAAAAGTCACAATTTCATAAGAAAACTTTTAAAATGTCGGCAATATTATTATGATAATCAGAATTTTACTTGGCAAAATGATGACAAAAGACAATTTTACTCAAAAAATGTCACTATTTTACAAGAACAACAAAAAAATGTGCAATATTTTGGTCAAAGTCAGAAATGTATATGACAAATGTCGCCATTTTGCATTAAAAAGTAATACTTTTACATCCATCCATTTTCTACCGCTTGTCCCTTTTTGGGGTCACGTGGGGTGCTGGAGTCGCAAGTCAACATTTTACAAGAAAAACTGAACATTTGTGCAATATGATAAAAGTTGGAATTTTACTCAATAACAGTTGCAATTTTACAAGAAAAGCTTAAAATGTTGGCAATTTTATGAAGAGAGTCGTAATTTTACTCGACAAAAGTCACAATTTCATAAGAAAACTTTAACATTTTGGCAATATTATAATAATAATCAGAATTTTACTTGGCAAAATGATGACAAAAGACAATTTTACTCAAAAAATGTCACTATTTTACAAGAACAACAAAAAAATGCGCAATATTGTGATCAAAGTCAGAAATGTATATGACAAATGACGCCATTTTTCATTAAAAAAGTAATACTTTTACATCCATCCATCCATTTTATACCGCTTGTCCCTTTTTGGGGTGGCGGGGGGGTGCTGGAGCCTATCTCAGCTGCATTCGGGCGGAAGGCGGGGTACACCCTGGACAAGTCGCCCCCTCATCGCAGGGACAACACAGATAGACAGCCAACATTCACACACTAGGGACCATTTAGTGTTGCCAGTCAACCTATCCCCAGGTGCATGTCTTTGGAGGTGGGAGGGGCCTATCCTCAGGTGCATGTCTTTGGAGGTGGGAGGGGCCTATCCCCAGGTGCATGTCTTTGGAGGTGGGAGGGGCCTATCCCCAGGTGCATGTCTTTGGAGGTGGGAGGGGCCTATCCCCAGGTGCATGTCTTTGGAGGTGGGAGGGGCCTATCCTCAGGTGCATGTCTTTGGAGGTGGGAGGGGCCTATCCCCAGGTGCATGTCTTTGGAGGTGGGAGGGGCCTATCCCCAGGTGCATGTCTTTGGAGGTGGGAGGGGCCTATCCCCAGGTGCATGTCTTTGGAGGTGGGAGGGGCCTATCCCCAGGTGCATGTCTTTGGAGGTGGGAGGGGCCTATCCCCAGGTGCATGTCTTTGGAGGTGGGAGGGGCCTATCCCCAGGTGCATGTCTTTGGAGGTGGGAGGGGCCTATCCTCAGGTGCATGTCTTTGGAGGTGGGAGGGGCCTATCCCCAGGTGCATGTCTTTGGAGGTGGGAGGGGCCTATCCCCAGGTGCATGTCTTTGGAGGTGGGAGGAAGCCGGAGTAGAACCCACACAGTCACGGGGAGAACATGCAAACTCCACACAGAAAGATCCCGAGCCCCGGTTTGAACTCAGGACTTCTCAGGACCTTCGTATTGTGAGGCACATGCACTAACCCCTGTACCACCGTGCTGCCCACTATTATTATTATTATTATCATCATCATTGTTGTTAGTAATATTATCATCACCATCATTAATATTACTATTGTGCAAATCCAATTAAAGTTAGTTAAAGTAGCAATGATTGTCACACACACACTAGGTGTGGCGAAATTATTTTCTGCATTTTACCTATTACCCTTGATCACCCCCTGGGAGGTGAGGGGAGCAGTGAGCAGCAGCGGTGGCCGTGCCCGGGAATCATTTATGGTGATTTAACCTCCAATTCCAACCCTTGATGCTGAGTGCCAAGCAGGGAGGTAATGGCTCCCATTTTTTATAGTCTTTGGTATGACTCGGCCGGGGTTTGAACTCACGACCTACCCATCTCAGGGCGGACACTCTAACCACTAGGCCACTGAGCAGGTATAAATAATAATTATTAAATAATTCAACGCAAAAGTCGGGTTGAAAAAATGAACCCAAAATGTTGAGTTAAAATAACTCCAATAAGGGGTTCCAGCAATCCATTTTTTGGGTTATAAAGGTATTAGTTTAAGTCAATTTCTGGGTTTTCAAAATGCTGAACCATTTCAGGTGACTACCTCTTGAAGCTCATCGAACATTTATTGTCATTTTTATTACTGTGATGGGTAGTTTGCTGTAAAGTTAAGTATTTTTATTTTGACAAAAACATGTTTGGAAAGTACTGTAATATTTGTTGCAGTATTGGATACTATTAAAGTTTAAAAGGTAAGCAATTACAAGCAGTACATATATTATTTCTGTCAAAATGGAAAAAAAATCCATTACCTTTAGTGAGAAAATAGGAAGTACTTTATTGACACATATCATTTCCAGGTGTTTCCGGGCCAGATCTGGAGTTTGACACCTGTGTACTAGATCAGTGGTCCCCAACCACCGGGCCGCGGCCCGGTACCGGTCCGCGGACCGATTGGTACCGGGCCGCACAAGAATTATTTAAAAAAAAAAAAAAAAAAATTTTTTTTTTTTTTTTTTTAATGAAATCAACATAAAAAACACAATATATACATTCTATATCAATATAGATCAATACAGCCTGCAGGGATACAGTCCGTAAGCACACATGATTGTATTTATTTATGTAAAAAAAAAAAAAAAAAATTTTTTTTTTTTTTTTTTTTAAATACACCCCCCACCCCACCGGTCCGTGGGACAAATTTTCAAGCGTTGACCGGTCCGCAGCTACAAAAAGGTTGGGGACCACTGTACTAGATCATTAAATATGGATGACAGCAATCCATCACAAGAAAACAAATCCTACTGTTAATCCCAAAGTTGTGCATCATTGCTGCACGTTGTGTGATATTAGCGGCTGGTATACGCAGTAAAAAACAAGGTTTACAAAGCGACTTTTCTCAGCGGGGTACGTTAACACCGGTTGGACCGCACGGTACATGCACTTTATTGTGGACTTTTAATGATTTGTGCAACCCAGCAGGAGTACACACATTTGTGGTGAGGTGCACTCCAGTTGAACTATAGCCTTGAATTAAACACTGATGTTTATATTGCTGCTTCTTCTGGGAGCACTGAGCACTCCTGTGTGTGTGTGTGTGTGTGTGTGTGTGCGTGTGTGTGTGTGTGTTCTTGTATTTCTACCCTTCTTGAGACATCAAGGAAAAGTACCTTCCATATGAGGAGGTGTGAACAAGTTAGGACATAAAGCATCTAATAGAGAATGTCTCATTTGCACCCCTGCTGGTGACATCTATCAAAATGAGGGTGGTCCCAAAAAGGAGGGATTTTTCTAATTGACTGTGTCGCTTTTAAAAGTGCTCCCCCTCTGGTCAACATATGAAATAACAAGTGTGTGTAAAAAAATTTAAATGCGCCCCCTTTGGCCAAAATTAATTAAAAATAAATGAATATGTATATAGAGATATGCTGTAATAACAAAGTAAATAAAACAACAACAAAATTCATTAAAAGCAGTCTTTTTCTCACAATGTTTCGACATTTTTTTCTCAGAAAATTGGGAACAATTGCTCATTCTTTCTGTTTTTGCAATATTGCAATATTTTCTCGTAAAATGATTACTTTTTTATGTAAAATTATTACTTTTTAATGCAAAATGGTGACATTTGTCATATACAATATTGCAAATGTTTTTGTTGTTCTTGTAAAATAGTGACATTTTTTGAGTAAAATTGTCTTTTGTCATAATTTTGCCAAGTAAAATTCCGATTATTATATAATATTATAATATTGCCAACATTTTAAAGTTTTCTTATGAAATTGGACAAAATTAATAAAAAAATTAAAAAAAAAATGTATATATAGACATACTGTAATAACGAAGTAAATAAAACAACACAAAATTCAACAACAAAACAATGTGTCAACTTTTTTTCTCATAAAATTGGGAACAATTTCTCATATTCTGTTTCTGTAATATTGCAATTTTTTCTCGTAATTTTTTTTTACTTTTTTAGGTAAAATTATTACTTTTTTATGTAAAATTATTACTTTTTAATGCAAAATGGTGACATTTGTCATATACATTTCTGACTTTGATCACAATATTGCCAATATTTTTGTTGTTCTTGTAAAATAGTGACATTTTTTGAGTAAAATTATGTCTTGTCATAATTTTGGCAAGTAAAATTCTGATTATTATTATAATAATGCCAAAAATGTAAAGTTTTCTTATGAAATTGTCACTTTTGTCGATTAAAATTACGACTCTTTTCATAAAATTGCCCAAATTTTAAGCTTTCCTTGTAAAATTCCAACTTTTATCATAATATTGCACAAATGTTAAATTTTTCTTGTAATATGTTGACTTGCGTCGAGTAAAATTTGGACTTTTATTATTATACTGCCAAAATTCAAAGTTTTTCTTGTCAAATTGTGACCTTTTTCACAACAAGCTTGTTTATATTTGCATAGTATGTATATATTATTAATGTTGTAAATACACATCTTTATATATCTAGAAAGGCTGGTCATAAAGAGATTTTTTTCGGAGGGCTCAAGAAGGTAAGAAACACAAAAGTGTGTGTGTGTGTGTGTTTTCTTGTATTTCTACCCTTCTTGAGACATCAACAAGGAAAAGTACCTTCCATATGAGGAGGTGTGAACAAGTTAGGACATAAAGCATCTAATAGAGAATGTCTCATTTGCACCCCTGCTGGTGACATCTATCAAAATGAGGGTGGTCCCAAAAAGGAGGGATTTTTCTAATTGACTGTGTCGGTTTTAAAAGTGCTCCCCCTCTGGTCAACATATGGAATAACAAGTGTGTGTAAGAAAAATTGAAATGTGCCCCCTTTGGCCAAAATTAATTAAAAATAAATGAATATGTATATAGAGACATGTTGTAATAACGAAGTAAATAAAACAACAAAAAAATTCATTAAAAGCAGTCTTTTTCTCACAATGTGTCGACATTTTTTTCTCATAAAATTGGGAACAATTTGTCATTCTTTCTGTTTTTGTAATATTGCAATATTTTCTCGTAAAATTATTACTTTTTTATGTAAAATTATTACTTTTTAATGCAAAGTGGTGACATTTGTCATATACAATATTGCACATTTTTTTGTTGTTCTTGTAAAATAGTGAAATTTTTTGAGTAAAATTGTCTTTTGTCATAATTTTGCCAAGTAAAATTCCGATTATTATATAATATTATAATATTGCCAACGTTTTAAAGTTTTCTTATGAAATTGTGACTTTTGTCGAGTAAAACTACGACTCTTTTCATAAAATTGCCAAGATTTTAAGCTTTTTTTTGTAAAATTGTTGAGTAAAAAATTCCAACTTTTATCACAGTATCGCATAAATGTAAAATTTTTCTTGTAAAATGTTGACTTGCGTTGATTAAAATTTTGAATTTTATTATAATACTGCCAAAGTTCTAAGTTTTTCTTGTGAAATTGTGACCTTTTTCACAACAAGCTTTTTTATATTTGCAACGTATGTATATATTATTAATGTTGTAAATACACATCTTTATATATCTAGAAAGGCTGGTCCTAAAGAGATTTTTTTCGGAGGGCTCGAGAAGGTAAGAAACACAAGAGTGTGTGTGTGTGTGTGTGTGTATTTTCTTGTATTTCTACCATTCTTGAGACATCTCAAGGAAAAGTACCTTCCATATGAGGAGGTGTGAACAAGTTAGGACATAAAGCATCTAATAGAGAATGTCTCATTTGCACCCCTGCTGGTGACATCTATCAAAATGAGGGTGGTCCCAAAAAGGAGGGATTTTTCTAATTGACTGTGTCGCTTTTAAAAGTGCTCCCCCTCTGGTCAACATATGAAATAACAAGTGTGTGTAAGAAAATTGAAATGCGCCCCCTTTGGACAAAATTAATTAAAAAAATAAAAATAAATATGCATATAGAGACATACTGTAATAACGAAGTAAATAAAACAACAAAAAATTAAACAATTGGGAACAATTTCTCATATTCTGTTTCTGTAATATTGCAATTTTTCTCGTAACATTTTTTACTTTTTTTAGGTAAAATTATTACTTTTTTATGTAAAATTATTACTCTTTAATGCAAAATGGTGACATTTGTCATATACATATCTGACTTTGATCACGATATTGCCAATATTTTTGATGTTCTTGTAAAATAGTGACATTTTTTGAGTAAAATTTTGTCCCGTCATAATTTTGCCAAGTAAAATTCTGACTATTATTATAATATTGCCAAAAATGTAAAGTTTTCTTATGAAATTGTGACTTTTGTCGAGTAAAATTACGACTCTTTTCCTAAAATTGCCAACATTTTAAGCTTTCCTTGTAAAATTCCATCTTTTATCATAATATTGCACAAATGTTAAATTTTTCTTGTAAAATGTTGACTTGCGTCGAGTAAAATTTGGACTTTTATTATTATACTGCCAAAATTCAAAGTTTTTGTTGTCAAATTGTGACCTTTTTCACAACAAGCTTGTTTATATTTGCATAGTATGTATATATTATTAATGTCGTAAATACACATCTTTATATATCTAGAAAGGCTGGTCATAAAGAGATTTTTTTCGGAGGGCTCAAGAAGGTAAGAAACACAAGAGTGTGTGTGTGTGTGTGTGTGTGTGTGTGTGTGTGTGTGTGTGTGTGTGTGTGTGTGTGTGTTCTTGTATTTCTACCCTTCTTGAGACATCAACAAGGAAATGTACCTTCCATATGAGGAGGTGTGAACAAGTTAGGACATAAAGCATCTAATAGAGAATGTCTCATTAGCACCCCTGCTGGTGACATCTATCAAAATGAGGGTGGTCCCAAAAAGGAGGGATTTTTCTAATTGACTGTGTCGGTTTTAAAAGTGCTCACCCTCTGGTCAACATATGAAATAACAAGTGTGTGTAAGAAAATTGAAATGCGCCCCCTTTGGACAAAATTAATTAAAAAAATAAAAATAAATATGCATATAGAGACATACTGTAATAACGAAGTAAATAAAACAACAAAAAATTAAACAATTGGGAACAATTTCTCATATTCTGTTTCTGTAATGTTGCAATTTTTTCTCGTAAATTTTTTTACTTTTTTTAGGTAAAATTATTACTTTTTTATGTAAAATTATTACTTTTTAATGCAAAATGGTGACATTTGTCATATACATTTCTGACTTTGATCACGATATTGCCAATATTTTTGTTGTTCTTGTAAAATAGTGACATTTTTTGAGTAAAATTATGTCTCGTCATAATTTTGCCAAGTAAAATTCTGATTATTATAATGTTGCCAAAAATGTAAAGTTTTCTTATGAAATTGTCACTTTTGTCGATTAAAATTACGACTCTTTTCATAAAATTGCCAACATTTTAAGCTTTCCTTGTAAAATTCCAACTTTTACCATAATATTGCACAAACGTTACATTTTTCTTGTAAAATGTTGACTTGCGTCGAGTAAAATTTGGACTTTTATTATTATACTGCCAAAATTCAAAGTTTTTGTTGTCAAATTGTGACCTTTTTCACAACAAGCTTGTTTATATTTGCATAGTATGTATATATTATTAATGTCGTAAATACACATCTTTATATATCTAGAAAGGCTGGTCCTAAAGAGGTAGGCATTTTTCTCAGGTTTCAAGAAGGTAACAAACACAAGTGTGTGTGTGTGTGTGTGTGTGTGTGTGTGTGTGTGTGTGTGTTGGGGTTGAAGAGTGGAGTGGTGGGGGTCAATATAGTGAAGGAGTTCACATGCTGCTGGTGCTGAGGAGGAGGAGTATTTTTGGGTCTATTGTGCACAGATTCCAATGACATGTCGTAACCTTCACCGGCTGCCTTGCTGAGCGGCAGCCAAAAACGTCCTCGACGAGCAGGAGGACAGCAGCTGTGCTCGGACAAAAAAGAAACACACCCCATCTTTGGCATCGCGGGGTGCGTGTCTTTCATCGGAGCCCACCAGGTTGGGCTCCCTGCCCAAAGTCTGACGGTGCCAGAGTTGATCAATACTCTTTCACAAGGGCCTTATTTGATGTCTTTGACAAAGGCTGTAGCTGGACCAGCCATGCCCGCGTTCTCTCATTAGCATTATTTGTCAAACAGGAATTTGAAGGTGGGGGTATAGTGCAAACACCCCCCCGCACTTGCAGTCACTCTCAATTATGCTAATGATGCTAACACATACCACGCTGCTTTCTGATAGTGTCCTTACTTAGTCATATATGCATATCAGGCAGTGGTGGGCCTAACATAACCAGAAATCATGATCATAATTAAAGATAAAAGTAGTTTTTAATCTACTTTCCCTAAATATCTAAAAGTATTCATATTCTCTTCATGTCATATTATGCAGTGTTGTTTTTAGTTTGAGTTTGTATCCAATCAGAATTCAGCTAGCTTATGTTGCCATGCTGTACCAAATCTGCCCGGGGCCTTCAGAGTCAACAATGTCTGTGCACTGCACATACAGTTGATAGATAATTGTGATAGCCAATCAGATCACGAGTTGTTGTCAGTAATATTTTTTGCAAACCAGTAATTATAATCACTATGTACTGGACTCTCACTATTATGTTAGATCCACTATGGACTGGACTCTCACTATTATGTTAGATCCACTATGGACTGGACTCCCACTATTATGTTAGATCCACTATGGACTGGACTCTCACTATTATGTTAGATCCACTATGGACTGGACTCTCACACTATTATGTTAGATCCACTATGGACTGGACTCTCACTATTATGTTAGATCCACTATGGACTGGACTCTCACTATTATGTTAGATCCACTATGGACTGGACTCTCACTATTATGTTAGATCCACTATGGACTGGACTCTTACTATTATGTTAGATGCACTATGGACTGAACTCTTACTATTATATTATATCCACTATGGACTGGACTCTCACACTATTATGTTAGATCCACTATGGACTGGACTCTCACTATTATGTTAGATCCACTATGGACTGGACTCTCACTATTATATTATATCCACTATGGACTGGACTCTCACACTATTATGTTAGATCCACTATGGACTGGACTCTCACTATTATGTTAGATCCACTATGGACTGGACTCTCACTATTATGTTAGATCCACTATGGACTGGACTCTCACTATTATGTTAGATCCACTATGGACTGGACTCTCACTATTATGTTAGATCCACTATGGACTGGACTCTCACTATTATGTTACATCCACTATGGACTGGACTCTCACTATTATGTTAGATCCACTATGGACTGGACTCTCACTATTATGTTAAATCCACTATGGACTGGACTCTCACTATTATGTTGGATCCACTATGGACTGGACTCTCACTATTATGTTAGATCCACTATGGACTGGACTCTCACTATTATGTTAGATCCACTATGGACTGGACTCCCACACTATTATGTTAGATCCACTATGGACTGGACTCTCACTATTATGTTAGATCCACTATGGACTGGACTCTCACTATTATGTTAGATCCACTATGGACTGGACTCTCACACTATTATGTTAGATCCACTATGGACTGGACTCTCACTATTATGTTAGATCCACTATGGACTGGACTCCCACTATTATGTTAGATCCACTATGGACTGGACTCTCACTATTATGTTAGATCCACTATGGACTGGACTCTCACACTATTATGTTAGATCCACTATGGACTGGACTCTCACTATTATGTTAGATCCACTATGGACTGGACTCTCACTATTATGTTAGATCCACTATGGACTGGACTCTCACTATTATGTTAGATCCACTATGGACTGGACTCTTACTATTATGTTAGATGCACTATGGACTGAACTCTTACTATTATATTATATCCACCATGGACTGGACTCTCACACTATTATGTTAGATCCACTATGGACTGGACTCTCACTATTATGTTAGATCCACTATGGACTGGACTCTCACTATTATATTATATCCACTATGGACTGGACTCTCACACTATTATGTTAGATCCACTATGGACTGGACTCTCACACTATTATGTTAGATCCACTATGGACTGGACTCTCACTATTATGTTGGATCCACTATGGACTGGACTCTCACTATTATGTTAGATCCACTATGGACTGGACTCTCACACTATTATGTTAGATCCACTATGGACTGGACTCTCACTATTATGTTAGATCCACTATGGACTGGACTCTCACTATTATGTTAGATCCACTATGGACTGGACTCTCACTATTATGTTAGATCCACTATGGACTGGACTCTCACACTATTATGTTAGATCCACTATGGACTGGACTCTTACTATTATGTTAGATGCACTATGGACTGAACTCTCACTATTATATTATATCCACTATGGACTGGACTCTCACACTATTATGTTAGATCCACTATGGACTGGACTCTCACTATTATGTTAGATGCACTATGGACTGGACTCTCACACTATTATGTTAGATCCACTATGGACTGAACTCTCACACTATTATGTTAGATCCACTATGGACTGGACTCTCACACTATTATGTTAGATCTACTATGGACTGGACTCTCACACTATTATGTTAGATCCACTATGGACTGGACTCTCACTATTATGTTAGATCCACTATGGACTGGACTCTCACTATTATGTTAGATCCACTATGGACTGGACTCTCACACTATTATGTTTGATCCACTACGGACTGGACTCTCACACTATTATGTTAGATCCACTATGGACTGGACTCTCACTATTATGTTAGATCCACTATGGACTGGACTCTCTCACTATTATGTTAGATCCACTATGGACTGGACTCTCACACAATCATGTTAGATCCACTATGGACTGGACTCTCACTATTATGTTAGATCCACTATGGACTGGACTCTCACTATTATGTTAGATCCACTATGGACTGGACTCTCACTATTATGTTAGATCCACTATGGACTGGACTCACACACTATTATGTTAGATCCACTATGGACTGGACTCTCACTATTATGTTAGATCCACTATGGACTGGACTCTCACTATTATGTTAGATCCACTATGGACTGGACTCTCACTATTATGGTAGATCCACTATGGACTGGACTCTCACACTATTATGTTAGATCCACTATGGACTGGACTCTCACACTATTATGTTAGATCCACTATGGACTGGACTCCTTATTATGTTAGATCCACTATGGACTGGACTCTCACAATATTATGTTAGATCCACTATGGACTGGACTCTCACAATATTATGTTAGATCCACTATGGACTGGACTCTCACTATTATGTTAGATCCACTATGGACTGGACTCTCACAATATTATGCTAGATCCACTCGACGTCCATTGCACCGGTCGCCCAGTGGGGGGGTCCCCACATCTGCGGTCCCCTCCAAGGTTTCTCATTGTCATCCCATTGGGTTGAGTTTTTCCTTGCCATGATGTGGGATCTGAGCCAAGGATGTTGTTGTGGCTTGTGCAGCCCTTTGAGACACTCGTGATTTAGGACTATATAAGTAAACATTGATTGACTGTGGCTTTTTAGTGGTTCCAGGCACGATTTCAGCTGCCTGTCAGTTAAAAGCCTAAACGTCGCTTAAGTGTGTGAACCCTGGCCAAAGAATCCAGGTCCCAAAGCCCCACTTCTAAACATCTGACGGTGTTTGTCCTGGCTGGAAATATGGATCTGCTCTCCGCTCGGCAAACGTGATAATGGACTCTTGTGTAAACACACGCCCTGGCCAACATCAGCGTGTCGCAGGTACAAGTCCGAGTCATAACCATGACACGAAACACTCTTCCCTTTTTAATCCCGCGCCTCCACCTTCCTCTGCCCGCCCAGCCCCCACCACCCCATGTCGTCCACTTTGTTTGTGTTAGCAGTCGGCTAAGCATCCCTTCACGCTGGTCTGCTCTCATCACGCTCCAATCACTCCCCCTGCTAACACCTGCCCGCCTTTTCTCTTCCAAATCCCCCATTCAGAGTCCACTCCTCTGACTGATGATCTCTCCCAGCTATCTCCCACGCTCTCCTTCCAGAAGCCGACTGGGCGCAGGGGGTCGGGGGTCAGACGGGAGCTAAGCCCTTCCATGATGAGCGCGGTGCGTTGTTTCATCGTGGAGACTGAGCTAGTTAATAATAATGCATGGACCAAACCCTGAAGAATAACAGCATCATTCTTTAAAACCAAAACTATATACGGTCATCATCAAAAGTATACATACAGCAATGTTAATATTTGCTTACATGTCCCTTGGCAAGTTTACCTGCCATAAGGCGCTTTTGGTAGCCATCCACAAGCTTCTGCTTGAATTTTTGGCCACTCCTGTCAGGTTCAAACACTGATTACATCTATTAAACAAGACAAGAAGCAAGGAATTAAACAGAGACAGAATTCAATTTGGCTCAATTGAGGAGAAACGTCTGTGCTGTACTCTTGTACAGTCTACCACCACGCTCTGACGAAAGATTGGACTTTCCCTGATTACGTGGTGTGACAGTCTCTCACTGTCAGGGTTCCATGGACCACCAAGGCCTGACATGATTGGAGTGGTTTTGACTTTGTTTTATTATTTCAATAAAACGTTAGTGCAGGTCGGGTCGCTTTTCAGCTCCTTCCTCTTCCCAGTGCTCGCTCTTCCGGTTGCTTTTCAGCCGCCCTCGTCGTCTCCGTCTGCCTCTCGCTCTCTTCCGCGCTGCATCCGTTGCTGGCTCTCCAACTCCTTCTCCCCCTCGTTCTCGGCTGCCGCCCTTTTACACACTGAGGGGGGATTACACAATTGTGCCCGGCCGGGCGATCCACGCACCTGAGGTTCATTACGGCGTCGATCCCGGTACGCCCCGCCTCGCCGCCGACCACGCCTCCCACGCCTCCTCGCCGCCATCTTGGAGTCGGCCCCGGCGTGCCCTGCCTCGCTGTCGGTCTGCCGGCCACGCCTCCCCACACATGGCAACAGCTGTTTCTAAGGGAGGGGGGGCTGTAAACAGCCATTGCCCTTATCACAAAACAGTTCAAAGAAAAGGTTGTAAAACAGTTCAAAGAAAAGGTGCCTGGAGGGGAGTCGGGCCCTGCTTCCTCTCCGCTTTGTAGATCTCGAGTCAAGACAAAATCTTTCTTGATAAAAGTTGGAGTTTTACTCAATAACAGTCACAATTTTATAAGAAAAAGCTCAAAATGTTGGCAATTCCACGAAAAGAGTCGTAATTTTACCCGACAAAATTCACAATTTTATAAGAAAAACTTTAAAATTCGGGCAATATTTTAATAATAATCTGAATTTTACTTGGCAAAATGATGACAAAGGTCATAATTTTACTTCAAAAATGTCACAATTTTACAAGAACAACAAAAAATGGGCAATATTGTGATAAAAGTCATAATTTTATATGACAAATGTCATCATTTTGCATTAAAAAGTCATCATTTTACGAGAAAATATTGCAATATTACAAAAACAGAATATGAGAAATTGTTCCCAATTTTATAAGAAAAAAGTCGACATATTGTGAGAAAAAGACTGCATTTAATTATTTTTTGTTGTTGAATTTTTTGTTTTATTTACTTCAAGTTATTACAGTATTTCTCTATATACATATTTATTTTTATTTTTTACATAAATTTTGGCCAAAGGGGGCGCATTTCAATTGTTTACACACACTTGTTATTACATATGTTGACCAGAGGGGGCTTAACATTTTGGCAATTTTGTGAAAAGAGTCGTAATTTTACTCGACAAAAGTCACAATTTTATAAGAAAACTTTTACATTTTGGCAATATTATAATAATAATCGGAATTTTACTTGGCAAAATTATGACTAAAGTCATCATCATTGCAAAAAAATCTGCAATAATGTGATAAATGTCTGAATTTTATATTACAAATGTCACCATTTTGCATTAAATGAAATCATTTTACATAAAAAAGTAATAATTTTATGAGAAAATATTGCAATATTACAGAAACAGAAAGAATATGAGAAATCGTTCCCAATTTTATAAGAAAAAAGTCGACACATTGGGAGAAAAAGATTGCTTTTAGTTAATTTTTTGGTTTATAATAGGTTTTTAATCTTCATTTTTTACTTCAAGTTATTACAGTATGTCTCTATATACATATTTATATATATTTTTGTAATTTATTTTGGCCAAATGGGGTCGCATTTCAATTTTTTACACACACTTGTTATTACATATGTTGACCAGAGGGGGAGCACTTCAAATTTTTACACACCCTTGTTATTTCATATGTTGACCAGAGGGGGAGCACTTTTAAAAGCGACACACGGTCAATTTGAAAAACCCCTCCTTTTTGGGACCACCCTCATTTTGATAGATGTCACCAGCAGGGGTGCAAATGAGACATTCTCTATTACAGGGGTCACCAACGCGGTGCCCGCGGGCATCAGGTAGCCCGTAAGGACCAGATGAGTAGCCCGCTGGCCTGTTCTAAAAATAGCTCAAATAGCAGCACTTACCAGTGAGCTGCCTCTATTTTGTAAATTGTATTTATTTACTAGCCAGCTGGTCTCGCTTTGCCCGACATTTTTAATTCTAAGAGAGACAAAACTCAAATAGAATTTGAAAATCCAAGAAAATATTTTAAAGACTTGGTCTTCACTTGTTTAAATAAATTCATTAATTTTTTTTCTTTGCTTCTTATAACTTTCAGAAAGACAATTTTAGAGAAAAAATACAACCTTAAAAGTGATTTTAGGATTTTTAAACACATATACCTTTTTACCTTTTAAATTCCTTCCTCTTCTTTCCTGACAATTTAAATAAATGTTCAAGTAAATTTATTTGTTTTATTGTAAAGAATAATAAATACATTTTAATTTAATTCTTCATTTTAGCTTCTGTTTTTTCGACGAAGAATATTTGTGAAATATTTCTTCAAACTTATTATGATTAAAATTCAAAAAAATTATTCTGGCAAATCTAGAAAATCTGTAGAATCAAATTTGACTCTTATTTCAAAGTCTTTTGAATTTCTTTTAAAATTTTTGTTCTGGAAAATCTAGAAGAAATAATGATTTGTCTTTGTTAGAAATATAGCTTGGTCCAATTTGTTATATATTCTAACAAAGTGCAGATTGGATTTTAACCTATTTAAAACATGTCGTCAAAATTTTAAAATTAATCTTAATCAGGAAAAATTACTAATGATGTTCCATAAATTCTTTTTTTAAGTTTTTCCTCTTCTTTTTTTCGGTTGACTTTTGAATTTTAAAGAGTCGAAATTGAAGATAAACTATGTTTCAAAATTTAATTGTCATTTTTTTCGTGTTTTCTCCTCTTTTAAACCGTTCAATTAAGTGTAAATATCATTAATTATTAATAATAACATAGAGTTAAAGGTAAATTGAGCAAATTGGCTATTTCTGGCAATTTATTGAAGTGTGTATCAAACTGGTAGCCCTTCGCATTAATCAGTACCCAAGAAGTAGCTCTTGCTTTCAAAAAGGTTGGTGACCCCTGCTCTATTAGATGCAATGTTATTGGGACCATGATTTATGTCATCACTTGTTCACACCTCCTCATATGGAAGATACTTTTCCTTCTTCATGTCTCAAGAAGGGTAGGAAT
>NC_084750.1:15106503-15114003 GCF_033978785.1 Entelurus aequoreus | reverse complement strand
CTAACATAATATTGTGAGAGTCCAGTCCATAGTGGATCTAACATAATAGTGAAAGTCCAGTCCATAGTGGATCTAACATAATAGTGAAAGTCCAGTCCATAGTGGATCTAACATAATAGTGAGAGAGTCCAGTCCATAGTGGATCTAACATAATATTGTGAGAGTCCAGTCCATAGTGGATCTAACATAATAGTGAAAGTCCAGTCCATAGTGGATCTAACATAATAGTGAGAGTCCAGTCCATAGTGGATCTAACATAATAGTGAGAGAGTCCAGTCCATAGTGGATCTAACATAATATTGTGAGAGTCCAGTCCATAGTGGATCTAACATAATAGTGAAAGTCCAGTCCATAGTGGATCTAACATAATAGTGAGAGTCCAGTCCATAGTGGATCTAACATAATAGTGTGAGAGTCCAGTCCATAGTGGATCTAACATAATAGTGAGAGTCCAGTCCATAGTGGAGCCAGCAGGAAACCACAACCCTAAACCACACTAAATCTCCCAAATTAAACATGAAATCTATTGCTACTTTTACATTGCACAATTTGACGGACAACTTGCTTTGAAATCATTATTATTAGTATTTATTTCTATTTAAAAAATGGTTTGAATGTTTGATAACATATTTTTGCATAATTAGACAATATTTAAGTTGACATCATTTGCGATACTTTTTAATTTTTTTCCCAAAATAGAAAGAAAGAATACATTTAGTAAGAAAAGTTACAGTACTTTATTGATACTAGAGATGTCCGATAATATCGGACTGCCGATATTATCGGCCGATAAATGCTTTAAAATGTGATATCGGAAATTATCGGTATCGGTTCCAAAAAGTAAAATGTCTGACTTTTTAAAAGGCCGCTGGGTACACGGACGTAGGGAGAAGTACAGAGCGCCAATAAACCTTTAAGGTACTGCCTTTGCGTGCCGGCCCAGTCACATAATATCTACGGCTTTTCACACACACAAGTGAATGCAAGCATACTTGGTCAACAGCCATACAGGTCACACTGAGGCTGTCCGTATAAACAACTTTAACACTGTTACAAATATGCGCCACACTGTGAACCCACACCAAACAAGAATGACAAACACATTTCGGGAGAACATCCGCACCGTAACACAACATAAACACAACAGAACAAATACCCAGAACCCCTTGCAGCACTAACTCTTCCGGGACGCTACAATATACACCCCCCGCTACCCCCTAACCCCGCCCACCTCAACCTCCTCATGCTCTCTCAGGGAGAGCATGTCCCAAAATTCCAAGCTGCTGTTTTGAGGCATGTTAACAAAAAATAACGCACTTTGTGACTTCAATAATAAATATGGCAGTGCCATGTTGGCATTTTTTTACCATAACTTGAGTTGATTTATTTTGGAAAACCTTGTTACATTGTTTAATGCATCCAGCGGGGCATCACAACTAAATTAGGCATAATAATGTGTTAATTCCACGACTGTATATATCGCTATCGGTTGATATCGGAATCGGTAATGAAGAGTTGGACAATATCGGATTATCGGACATCTCTATTCAAAACCAATATAATATTTTTTTTTTACCTTGAGGGCTCTCCTCAAGTTTGGTCCCAGAGACCCAGAAGGGTCTCAATTCGGGATGGCCGGTAAATGCGTTAAAATGTAATATCGGAAATGATCGGTATCGGTTTTTTTATTATCTGTATCGGTTTTTTTTATATATTTTTTTATTTATTTATTTAAAAAAAAAAATTAAATCAACATAAAGAACACAAGATACACTTACAATTAGTGCACCAACCCAAAAAACCTCCCTCCCCCCATTTCTTTCTGTTATCAATATTCTGGTTCCTACATTATATATCAATATATATCAATACAGTCTGCAAGGGATACAGTCCGTAAGCACACATGATTGTGCGTGCTGCTGGTCCACTAATAATATTAACCTTTAACAGTTAATTTACTCATTTTCATTAATTACTAGTTTCTATGTAACTGTTTTTATATTGTTTTACTTTCTTTTTTATTCAAGAAAATGTTTTTAATTTAGTTATCTTATTTTATTATTTTTTTAAAAAAAGTACCTTATCTTCACCATACCTGGTTGTCCAAATTAGGCATAATAATGTGTTAATTCCACGACTGCATATATCTGTTGATATCGGTATCGGTTGATATCGGTATTGGTAATTAAAGAGTTGGACAATATCGGAATATCGGATATCGGCAAAAAGCCATTATCGGACATCCCTAGTCTCAATCATAAAAAAAAAGAAAATGAGTCATATATTATTTTTTTGATTTTTTAACACTTAAAACCAAACAATATTTAATATCCTCCTTCTAAAAAGTGGAATATTTGATGTGAAGTGATTAGAGATGTCTGATAATGGCTTCTTTGCCGATATTCCGATATGGTTTTCCAAAATAAATCAACTCAAGTTATGGAAAAAAATGCCAACATGGCACTGCCATATTTATTATTGAAGTCACAAAGTGCATTGTTTTTTTTAACATGCCTCAAAACAGCAGCTTGGAATTTGGGACATGCTCTCCCTGAGAGAGCATGAGGAGGTTGAGGTGGGCGGGGTTGGGGGGGGGGGCGGGGTAGCGGGGGGGGGGGGGGGGTAGCGGGGGGGGGTATATTGTAGCGTCCCTGAAGAGTTAGTGCTGCAGGTGGTTCTGGGTATTTGTTCTGTTGTGTTTATGTTGTGTTACGGTGCGGATGTTCTCCCCGAAATGTGTTTGTCATTCTTGTTTGGTGTGGCGCATATTTGTAACAGTGTTAAAGTTGTTTATACGTACACCCTCAGTGTGACCTGTATGGCTGTTGACCAAGTATGACTTGCATTCACTTGTGTGTGTGTGAAAAGCCGTAGATATTATGTGACTGGGCCAGCACGCAAAGACAGTGCCTTTAAGGTTTATTGGCGCTCTGTACTTCTCCTACGTCCGTGTACACAGCTGCCTTTAAAAAGTCATACATTTTACTTTTTGAAACCGATAGCGATAATTTCCGATATTACATTTTAAAGCATTTATCGGCCGATAATATCGGCAATCCGGTATTATCGGACATCTCTAGTCTTTGGTATGACTCGGCCGGGGTTTGATCTCACAACCTACCCATCTCAGGGCGGACACTCTAACCACAAGGCCGCTGAGTAGGTGTGTCATGGCTCTACCTCAAAGAAGCCTGGTGAACACAGTCCACCATCTGAAGACAGGAACGAGTAGCATTCATATAAAAAGATCAGCGTAATCTAGCACAGGTAAAAATTTGACACTTTTTGACACCAAAAGAAAACATCTCTTATTACGGAAGAAAACCCCCAATTTAAGTTTTTGTTTCCTCACAAGTTGATCAATAAAAGATTTAAAAGTGAGAGAGTCATCAATTAAAAAACCCCAGGAACCCCCAGGACAGGATGACACCCCAGGACCAGGTTTCTTCAGTTTTTTGGACAGAATTTCTAGGCACAATCAAGGCGTTGAGGGTAGGGATGTCCGATAATGGCTTTTTGCCGATATCCGATATGCCGATATTGTCCAACTCTTTAATTACCGATACCGATATCAACCGATATATACAGTCGTGAAATTAACACATTATTATGCCTAATTTGGACAACCAGGTATGGTGAAGATAAGGTACTTTTTAAAAAAATGAATCAAATAAAATAAGATAAATAAATTAAAAACATTTTCTTGAATGAAAAAGAAAGTAAAACAATATGAAAACAGTTACATAGAAACTAGTAATTAATGAAAATTAGTCAAATTAACTGTTAAAGGTTAGTATTATTAGTGGACCAGCAGCACGCACAATCATGTGTGCTTACGGACTGTATCCCTTGCAGACTGTATTGATATATATTGATATATAATGTAGGAACCAGAATATGAAACAACCCTTTTGTGTGAATGAGTGTGAATGGGGTGGGTTGGTGCACTAATTGTAAGTGTATCTTGTGTTTTTTATGTGGGTTAATAAAAAAAATAAAATTTCAAAAAAAAACACACAAAAAAAACCGATACTGATAATAAAAAAACCGATGCCGATAATTTCCGATATTACATTTTAACGCATTTATCTGCCGATTAATATCGGCAGACCGATATTATCGGACAGCTCTAGTTGAGGGGATCCGGTTTGGTGGCTGCAGGATTAGGTCTCTGCTTTTTGCAGATGATGTGTTCCTGATGGCTTCATCTGGCCAGGATCTTCAGTTCTCACTGGATCGGTTCGCAGCCGACTGGGATGAGAATCAGCACCTCCGAGTCCGAGTCCATGGTTCTCGCCCGGAAAAGGGTGGAGTGCCATCTCCGGGTTGGGGAGGAGATCTTTCCCCAAGTGGAGGAGTTCAAGTACCTCGGAGTCTTGTTCACGAGTGAGGGAAGAGTGGATGGTGAGATCGACAGGCGGCGTCTTCAGTAATGCGGACGCTGTATCGATCCGTTGTGGTGAAGAAGGAGCTGAGCGGAAGGCAAAGCTCTCAATTTACCGGTCGATCTACGTTCCCATCCTCACCTATGGTCATGAGCTTTGGGTTATGACCGAAAGGACAAGATCACGGGTACAAGCGGCCCAAATGAGTTTGGAGCTCTCCCTTAGAGATAGGGTGAGAAGCTCAAAGGGGGAGCTCAAAGTAAAGCCGCTGCTCCTCCACATGGAGAGGAGCCAGATGAGGTGGTTTGGGCATCTGGTCAGGATGCCACCCGAACGCCTCCCTAGGGAGGTGTTTAGGGCACGTCCGACCGGTAGGAGTCCACGGGGAAGACCCAGGACACGTTGGGAAGACTATGTCTCCCGGCTAGCCTGGGAACGCCTCGGGATCCCCCGGGAGGACCTGGACGAAGTGGCTGGGGAGAGGGAAGTCTGGGCTTACCTGCTTAGGCTGCTGCCCCCGCGACCCGACCTCGGATAAGCGGAAGAAGATGGATGGATGGATTTTTTCCGTAATTAGTGACATATAACACACCAAAGAACCCGTGGAAATGGAAAAACAAACTTGTGACGTCAACCCTTTAGACCAGGGGTCACCAACCTTTTTGAAAGCAAGAGCTACTTCTTGGGTAGTGATTAATGCGAAGGCCTACCAGTTTGATACACACTTAAATAAATTGCCAGAAATAGCCAATTTGCTCAATTTACCTTTAACTCTATGTTATTATTAATAATTAATGATATTTACACTTAATTGAACG
This sequence comes from Entelurus aequoreus, assembly GCF_033978785.1. NCBI lineage: Eukaryota > Metazoa > Chordata > Actinopteri > Syngnathiformes > Syngnathidae > Entelurus > Entelurus aequoreus. The sequence goes on along the minus strand of NC_084750.1, from coordinate 15,108,800 downwards.
GTTTAAAAGAGGAGAAAACACAAAAAAAAATGACAATTAAATTTTGAAACATAGTTTATCTTCAATTTCGACTCTTTAAAATTCCAAATTCAACCGAAAAAAAAGAGAAAAACTAGCTAATTCGAATCTTTTGGAAAAAATTTAAAAAAGAATTTATGGAACATCATTAGTAATTTTTCCTGATTAAGATTAATTTTAGAATTTTGATGACATGTTTTAAAAAGGTTAAAATCCAATCTGCACTTTGTTAGAATATATAACAAATTGGACCAAGCTATATTTCTAACAAAGACAAATCATTATTTCTTCTAGATTTTCCAGAACAACAATTTTAAAAGAAATTCAAAAGACTTTGAAATAAGATTTAAATTTGATTCTACAAATTTTCTAGATTTGCCAGAATAATTTTTTTGAATTTTTAATCATAATAAATTTGAAGAAATATTTCACAAATATTCTTTGTCGAAAAAACAGAAGCTAAAATGAAGATTTAAATTAAAATGTATTTATTATTCTTTACAGTAAAAAAAATAAATTTACTTGAACATTGATTTAAATTGTCAGGAAAGAAGAGGAAGGAATTTAAAAGGTAAAAAAGTATATGTGTTTAAAAATCCTAAAATCATTTTTAAGGTTGTATTTTTTCTCTAAAATTGTCTTTCTGAAAGTTATAAGAAGCAGAGTCAAAAAATTAATGAATTTATTTAAACAAGTGAAGACCAAGTCTTTAAAATATTTTCTTGGATTTTCAAATTCTATTTGAGTTTTGTCTCTCTTAGAATTAAAAATGTCGGGCAAAGCGAGACCAGCTTGCTAGTAAATGAATAAAAATTACAAAATAGAGGCAGCTCACTGGTAAGTGCTGCTATTTGAGCTATTTTTAGACCAGGCCAGCGGGCTACTCATCTGGTCCTTACGGGCTACCTGGTGCCCGCGGGCACCGCGTTGGTGACCCCTGCTTTAGATGCTATCTGAGCTGGATTCTCGCATCATGTCTGCAGGGTCTTCGATTTTAGAGGTTCCGCTTCAATATTGCTTTTGTCATGTCGGAGCACTTTATGATGGATTTGTGCGCGCCGAAAACAAAAGCTGACATAATCAATCATCATCCGATATGCGAGAATATCACTTTCTCTTTCACCTTCCCACTTGTCCTCCCTCCCTTTCCTAAAAGCAGACAGCAGAGTAACAAGCTGCTGTCAACAACATCTGAGCAGTGTCTGTCAGGAAAGAAAAACTAGGTACAGTCGTTTTTTTATCTGATTGATAAATGTTGATCGCTTGGCAGCACAAAGTAAAAATAAATGCTATTTAATAACGATTAATTGAAAGGATTCACAACAATTATTCTGAATTAAAAATGTCAATCTTTTGACAGCACTAATTATAAATATTTAATTGTGATTATTTGAAATTAATCTAAAGGAACTACACTGCAAAAAGTCAGTGTTCAACAACAAGGGAAAAAAATACTAAAATGAGGGGTATTTTATTTGAACTACGCAAAATTATCTGCCAATAGAACAAGAAAATTTGGCTTGTCAAGACTTTCCAAAACAAGTCAAATTAGCTAACCTCAATGAACCCAAAAATACCTTAAAATAAGTATATTCTCACTAATAACAAGTGCACTTTTCTTGGTAGGAAAAAAAAACGAGAACTTTTTGCTCAATATGTGGAAAAATATTCTTAAATGAAGTAAATGCTAGTGCCATTATCTTGACATAATGATATATGCGCTCGGTAGGGCTGTGAATGTTTGGGTGTCCCACGATTCGATTGAAAATCGATTCTTAGGGTCACGATTCGATTCAGAATCGATTTTTTTTTCAATTCAACACGATTCTCGATTCAAAAACGATTTTTTAAATTTTTTATTATTTATTTATTTTATTTTATTTTTAATGAAAACAATACACAACAATACCATAATAATGCAATACAATTTCAAACAAAACCCGACCCAGCAACGTTCAGAATAGCAATAAACAGAGCAATTGAGGACACACAAACATGAGACGGAATAATTTAAAAGTAGTGAGACAAAAATGAATATTATCAATATTAGTAACAATTTCAATATAGCAGTGATTAAAAATCCCTCATTGATATTATCATTACAAACATTAATAAAAAAAATTTTTACAAAAAATGAACAATAGTGTCACAGTGGCTTACACTTGCATCGCATCTCATAAACTAAATGTCTAATGATAATGTCAATGAGGGATTTTTAATCACTGCTATGTTGAAATTGTAACTAATGTTGATACTGTTGTTGATAATATTCATTTTTG
>NC_084750.1:15094480-15101980 GCF_033978785.1 Entelurus aequoreus | reverse complement strand
CATTAAAAAAGCCACATCGGTGTGTAAAGGATATCACCACATGGGCTCAGGAACACTTCAGAAAACCACCGTCAGTAACTACAGTTGGTCGCTCCATCTGTAAGTGCAAGTTAAAACTCTACTACGCAAAGCCGAAAGCCATTTATCAACAACACCCGGAAACGCCGCCAGCTTCGCTGGGCCCGAGCTCATCTAAGATGGAACGATGCAAAGTGGGAAAGTTGTCCGTGGTCTGACGAGTCCACATTTCAAATTGTTTTTGGAAACTGTGGACGTCGTGTCCTCGGGACCAAATAGGAAAAGAACCATCCGGATTGTTCTAGGTGCAAAGTGTAAAAGGCAGCATGTGTGATGGTATGGGGGTGTATTAGTGCCCAAGACATGGGTAACTTACACATCTGTGAAGGCACCATTAATGCTGAAAGGTACATACAGGTTTTGGAGCAACATATGTTGCCATCCATGCAACATTACCATGGACGCCCCTGCTTATTTCGGCGAGACAACGCCAAGCCACGTGTTACAACAGCGTGGCTTCATAGTAAAAGAGTGCGGGTACTAGACTGGCCTGCCTGTAGTCCACACCTGTCGTAATATGAAGCCTAAAATACCACAATACCGGACTGTTGAACAACTTAAGCTGTACATCAAGCAAGAATGGGAAAGAATTCCACTTCAAAAATGTGTCTCCTCAGTTCCCAAACCTTTACTGAGTGTTGTTAAAAGGAAAGGCCATGTAACACAGTGGTAAAAATGCCCCTCTGACCACTTTTTTGCAATGTGTTGCTGCCATTAAATTCTAAGTTAATGGTTATTTGCAAACAAAAAATGAAGTTTCTCAGTGTGAACATGAAATATCTTGTCTTTGCAGTCTATTCAATTGAATATAAGTTGAAAAGGATTACCAAATCATTGTATTCTCTTTTTATTTACCATTTACACAACGTGACAACTTCACTAGTTTTGGGTTTTGTATAGAAATGTTCCTTAAGTTCAAATGCATTCCAAATGACAAGATCTCTCCACTAGTAAGGGAAACAAAAATGATCAAACATGCATAAGAACATGTTTTCAAACACGTCTTTTTTCCCCCTAACAGATGTCATTGAGTTCCAGGATGGAGATGCTGAGTGACAACACGCTGCTCCGTGTTTCCTACAAGATGCTTTTTGCTCTCAAGTGAGTCAATAGTTGATCGATGGCTTAAAAAGCCAGCAGATGAAAACAAAGATGGTGTAAACGCCATGAATTGATTGTTGTTACACAGTAAGGAGTGGCTTGTAAATATGTGTATGCATTGGGGTTGCACGGTATACCGGTACTAGTATAGTACCGCGATACTAGTGAGTCATTTTCGGTACGATAACGTCTCTGAAACGCACCAAACATAAAAATATGCAAAATAAAGTGGCAAGAAATACTTTCATAATGAGCAAAGTAAAATATGTCATCAGCCAAAAATCACTCCGCATTCTCTACTGCACGCTAGTGTTACCATATCTGAGTTATTGTGGAGAAATAACTACAAAACTACGCTTCTTTCACTAACCTTGTTACATAAAAGTTCAGTTATGGCAGGGGTCACCAACGCGGTGCCCGCGGGCACCAGGTCGCCCGTAAGGACCAGATGAGTAGCCCGCCGGCCTGTTCTAAAAATAGCTCAAATAGCAGCACTTACCAGTGAGCTGCCTCTATTTTTTAAATTGTATTTATTTACTAGCAAGCTGGTCTCGCTTTGCCCGACATTTTTAATTCTAAGAGAGACAAAACTCAAATAGAATTTGAAAATCCAAGATAATATTTTAAAGACTTGGTCTTCACTTGTTTAAATAAATTCATTATTTTTTTTTCTTTGCTTCTTATAACTTTCAGAAAGACAATTTTAGAGAAAAAATACAACCTTAAAAATGATTTTAGGATTTTTTTAACACATATACCTTTTTACCTTTTGAATTCCTTCCTCTTCTTTCCTGACAATTTCAATCAATGTTCAAGTAAAAAAATATTTTTTATTGTAAAGAATAATAAATACATTTTAATTTAATTCTTCATTTAAGCTTCTGTTTTTTCGACAAAGAATATTTGTGAAATATTTCTTCAAACTTATTATGATTAAAATTCAAAAAAATTATTCTGGCAAATCTAGAAAATCTGTAGAATCAAATTTAAATCTTATTTCAAAGTCTTTTGATTTTCTTTTAAAATTTTTGTTCTGGAAAATCTAAAAGAAATAATGATTTGTCTTTGTTAGAAATATAGCTTTGTTTGTTATATATTCTAACAAAGTGTAGATTGGATTTTAACCTATTTAAAACATTTCATCAAAATTCTAAAATTAATCTTAATCAGGAAAAATTACTACTGATGTTCCATAAATTCTTTTTTTAAGTTTTTCTCTTCTTTTTTTGGGTTGAATTTTGAATTTTAAAGAGTCGGAATTGAAGATAAACTATGTTTCAAAATTTAATTGTAATTTTTTTTGTGTTTTCTCCTCTTTTAAACCGTTCAATTAAGTGTAAATATCATTAATTATTAATAATAACATAGAGTTAAAGGTAAATTGAGTAAATTGGCTATTTCTGGCAATTTATTTAAGTGTGTATCAAACTGGTAGCCCTTCGCATTAATCAGTACCCAAGAAGTAGCTCTAGGTTTCAAAAAGGTTGTTGACCCCTGAGTTAGGGTAATACATAATGTTAATTATAGAGAAAATGTATTTATTGAATAAAAAATATTGCTAGTCTGTAATTTGTTGCAATCGCAAAAAGCTCGAAAAGGACAAGAGATCGCATTAGTGTCAGGTTCAAACACGGATGACATTTATTAAACAAGACAAGAAGCAAGGAATTAAACAGAGACAGAAATACATTTGGCTCAATTGAGGAGAGACGTCTGGACTGTATTTTTTGTACAGTTCCGCCACGCTCTGGCGAAAGATTGTACGCCTCCTCTTTTATTTGGACTTTCCCTGATTGCATGGCAACAGCTGTTTCTAAAGGAAGGGGGTCGTAAACGGCCATCGCCTTTGATTGCAACAGTTCAAAGAACAGGTCGTGAACTGTTCACAGAAAAGGTCGTAAAACAGTTGAAAGAAGAGGTCCCTGTAGGGGAGTCAGGTGTTCTGCGTGTTGATTGGCTGGAAGGCTGGGATAGGACGGACGTAAGTGGAGAACATGCGGTTTGCCACGCATGTTGAGCGAAAGAAATGCCACCACAATGCCAATTGACTCAAAAAACGCTCGAATGCAAGCCATGTAATTCTCCACTTTTCCAAAAAGTGCGTGAGCTTGATGCTAATATACATTGTCTTTGCTTTTGACATGCTACTGATTAGCATTAGCCATTTTACATGGCGATTTCAACACCTCCAAACTTTTTAATGAAAACCACAATTAAGATGCACATTACAATCAAACAGCTGGTGCGTAACATGTACAATACTTATAGTATTAATGTCAGGTTCAAACACCGATGACATCTATTAAACAAGACAAGAAGCAAGGAATTAAACAGAGACAGAATTACATTTGGCTCAATTGAGAAGAGACGTCTGGACTGTACTCTTTGTACAGTTCCGCCACGCTCTGGCGAAAGATTGTACGCCTCCTCTTTTATTTGGACTTTCCCTGATTACATGGCAACAGCTGTTTCTAAGGGACGGGGGTCATAAACAGCCATCGCCTTTGATTACATGAAAGAAAGAGAACACCTTCATGTCGCTTCCCATCCTACACAGTGGAGTTTTACAAGCCTTTTTCTTGGTAGGACCAAAGACAGCTTTTGTCTGCTCGCCGGGAACTCATTGAAACACAAAGTTTTGTGATAACTTAGATACAATTATTCTGACAATTAGTTTGTGTTCTTTTGTGGTCGCTATCCCTAAATAAATACAACTAGGAAGACCCGCTTGTGAAAATGATTAAATATTGGGATTGTTGGTCCAATCCAGCGTATTTTCATTGTCCATTTTCATATGTGCAGGAAAGCCAAGTGCTTTATTGGACACATGTGACCACATTGTAGCACTTTGGTGCTATTTGTGAGCATCAAGAAAATATCCTTCATAGTATTAATAAACTAAATCCCTCGTAGGCTCGCCAGCATATACTGAATCTTGATATCGCTAGAGCAACAGGCTAAATAATGAGACAAAGTATGAACTGCACGCCATAAAATGTAGATAACAGATATTATAATATTTGTGGCAGGAAATCAACTGCAAACAAACGTAATCTTTTTCTCATTAGTGTCTCGCTCACAGCAGCACGACACTCGTTATGTTACTTAGCGATGTAACAATAAGTCCAACTTGGTCTTTCACCAGTTAATGTTTGATTTGTGGACCCCTTAGATCAGGGGTGTCAAACTCATTTTCATTGAGGGCCACATCGCAGTAATGGCTGCTTTCAGAGGGCCACTTTAAAAAAAAAAAAATTACATTATGCATGCGGGTAATAACCTGTGATTAATCATGATTAATCAAAATACATATGCATTTGATTATTTTTAATTTTTTTTGTATAACTTGCTTTAAAATAAATAAATGAATAAAGGTGACAAGAAGATATTTAACTATTTGTTTTTATCTCACAAAAACAGTTTTGCAATACAGTATATAATAATATAATTGGCATGATCAGATAATATTAAAGTTTAAAATATGCATTTTTTTTTTCCGGTCAAAATTGAAAAAACTAATGCATTTAGTAAAAAAAAAAAAAAAAAGTATTTTATTGAAACCCATTTTTTCCAGGCTTTCACGGGCCACAACTGGCCCCCGGGCCTTGAGTTTGACACCTGTGATATAGAACATTACACTCAGCGCTCAAAAATCCGTCAAAATGTTTTAATATGTCTTCTAATAGGTGCCATTTTGGGGTCCTTATACACACACACCATAATAATACCTGTTTATTGAAGCACAGTACGTCTGACTATGGTAGCCGTAATGCTCAGACGATGCATCAAGCTGTGTAAATAAAGGTGACAAGAAGATATTTAATTTAGTTTTTATCTCACAAAAATAGTTTTGCAATACAGTATATAATAATGTAATTGGCATGATCAGAAAATATTAAAGTTTAAAAACAAATTTTTTTCCGGTCAAAATTGAAAGAACGAATGCATTTAGTAAAGAAAAACAAGTATTTTATTGAAACCCATTTTTTCCAGGCTTTCATGGGCCACATAAACATGATGTGGCGGACCAGAACTGGCCCCCGGGCCTTGAGTTTGACACCTGTGATATAGAACATTACACTCAGCGCTCAAAAATCCGTCAAAATGTTTTAATATGTCTTCTAATAGGTGCCATTTTGGGGTCCTAATACACACACCATAATAATACCTGTATATTGAAGCACAGTACGTCTGACTATGGTAGCCGTAATGCTCAGACGATGCATCAAGCGGTGTAAATAAAGAAGATATTTAATTTAATTTGTTTTTATCTCACAAAAATAGTTTTGCAATACTGTATATAATAATGTAATTGGCATGATCAGATAATATTAAAGTTTAAAATATGCATTTTTTTCTGTCAAAATTGAAAGAACGAATGCATTTAGTTAAAAAAATAAAAATTTAAAATAAAGTATTTTTTCCAGGTTTTCGCAGGCCACGTAGAATGATGTGGCGGGCCAGAACTGGCCCCCGGTGAGGCAGCAGTAACATCTTGGTGATGATAAATGGTTGAAATCTTTTTAAAAATCCACTCCGTCCCATTTTACATCTTTTTTCATGATCTCTTTTATATTTCCCTAGAAACCAGGGGTCCCCAAACTTTTTGACTCGGGGGCCGCATTGTGTTGAAACAATTTGGCCAGGGGCCGGGCTGTATATATACTACTGTATATATATTGCAATAATAAACATATGTTTAATGTACCCTAAGATTTTTTGTTAAAATAAAGCCAATAATGCCATTTTTTGTGGTCCCCTTTATTTAGAAAAGTATCGAAATACATTTCGGTACCGGTACCAAAATATTGGTATCGGGACAACCCTAGTAACAGCTTCTGGGTAACCAACCAGACATAGTGGTGGTGGACAAAGAGCAGAAAAGGGTGGTGGTGATGGATGTGGCAATCCCAGCTGACACCAACATCAGGAAGAAGGAACACGAGAAACTTGAGAAGCACCAAGGGTTGAAAAGAGCAGCTGGAAGGTCAAAGCTAGCGTGGTCCCCGTGGTAGTGGGGGCGCTGGGGGCAGTAACCCCCAAACTGGGAAAGTGGCTCCAACAGATCCCAGGAACAAACATCTGAAGCCTCAGTCCAGAAGAGCGCAGTCTTAGGAACAGCCAAGATACTGCGCAGAACCCTCAATCTTGGGGACGGCGTGGCGCCATTGGGAGAGTGGCTGTGCCAGCAAACTGAGGGTTCCTGGTTCAATCCCCACCTTCTACCAACCTCGTCACGTCCGTTGTGTCCTTGAGCAAGACACTTCACCCTTGCTCCTGATGGGTCGTGGTTAGGGCCTTGCATGGCAGCTCCCGCCATCATGTGTGTGTGAATGGGTGAATGTGGAAATGGTGTCAAAGCGCTTTGAGTACCTTGAAGGTAGAAAAGCGCTATACAAGTATAACCCATTTACCATTTAACTCCCAGGCCTCTGGTAGAGGACCCGAGCTTGAGGATGACACAGATACCACCCCATCGGGGTGAGAAGGAGATTTTATATATATATATATATATATATATATATATATATATATTATTTATTTATTTTTTTCCAGCACCCCCCCCGCGACCCCGAAAGGGACAAGCGGTAGAAAAATGGATGGATGGATATTCCTTGCGCACTAATTGACTGAAAGAGCGCGCACTTGCCGCTGATGATGTCACGTTATCGATGGGAAAATGTATTTTTAGACATTTAGACAATAATTTAAAAAAATAAAAAATATATATATATTTTTATTTTTTTTAAAATGTTTTTCTAAAAAAATTTAAAAATCAAAAATAAATTAAAAAATAATATATATATATATATATATATATATATATATATATATATATATATATATATATATATATATATATATATATATATATATATATATATATATATATATATATATATATATATAAGTATATATATATATATATATATATATATTTATTTATTTATTTTTTTTAGAAAAAATACAAAATTAAAAAAAATTAAAAAAATTAAAATAGAAATATATATATATATATATATATATATATATATATATATATATATATATATATATATATATATATATATATATATATATATATATATATTATTTATTTGTAATTTTTTTTAATTTATTTATTTTTATTTTATTTATTTATTTTTTTATAATGGCCTAGCTTCTCAGGCAAATCAATCTAGTAGATGTAGATGCCCATATCGGCTGTTCAGATTTACTTTACAAAAGAGAAGTGTAGGATACTTCTCTTGTTGCCTTATTTGTATTTTGACTTTATTAAATGTATTTCTATTATCATTTGGTGCAGCCAGGCTAGCAGGA
>NC_084750.1:15084480-15089480 GCF_033978785.1 Entelurus aequoreus | reverse complement strand
TTGTCCCGATACCAATATTTTGGTACCGGTACCAAAATGCATTTCGATACTTTTCTAAATAAAGGGGACCAGCAAAAAAAATGTCCTTATTGGCTTTATTTTAACAAAAAAAAATGTTAGTGTACATGAAACATATGTTTATTATTGTAATTTAGTCCTTAAATAAAATAGTGAACATACTAGACAACTTGTCTTTTAGTAGTAAGTAAACAAACAAAGACTCCTAATTAGTCTGCTGACGTATGCAGTAACATATTGTGTCATTTTGTAGTTGTAAAATTAAAAATACAAACTTTTCACATTGTCATTAATGGGGTATTGTGTGTAGACTTTTCAGGACAAAAATGAATTTATTCCATTTTGGAATAAGGCTGTAACGTAACAAAATGTGGACAAAGTAAAACGCTATGAATACTTTCCCAAAAAGCCAGTTTCCCCGTCTCTGACTGTCAAAAACCAGAACAATTCAATAATCCATACTAGTGTTGTAACCATACCAATATTTTGGTACCGGTACTAAAATTATTTCGGTACTTTTCGGTACTATTCTAAATAAAGGGGACCAACAAAAAAAAAAAGTCATTATTGGCTTTATTTTAACAAAAAAAATAAAATCTTAGGGTACATGAAACATGTTTATTATTGCAATTTAGTCCTGAAATAAAATAGTGAACATACTAGACAACTTGTCTTTTAGTAGTAAGTAAACAAACAAAGGCTCCTAATTAGTCTGCTGACGTATGCAGTAACATATTGTGTCATTTATACACCTATTATTTTGTACACATTATAAAGGACAAACTGGAAAAATTGATTATTAATCCACTTGTTCATTTACTGTTAATATCTGCTTATTTTCTGTTTCAACATGTTCTATCTACACTTCTGTTAAAATGTAATAATCACTTATTCTTCTCTTCTTTGATACTTTACATTAGTTTTGGATGATACCGCTAATTTAGGTATCAATCCGATACCAAGTAGCTACAGGATCATACATTGGTCATATTCAAAGTCCTCATACGTCCAGGGACGTATTTCATGAGTTTATAAACATAGGATTTTTTTAAAAAGGGAAAAAGATTTTGTGACGATAAAAAATATCGATGTAATCATACTAGTATCGACTAGATACGCTCTTGTACTTGGTATCATTACAGTGCATGTCAGGTGTAGATCCACCCATGGCATTTGTTTACATTGTGACGCCGGTGAGCTATTGTATCCTCCTACGGTGTGTAGTGAAGCATGTTTAGCTATTCCTCGTCCTGCAGTGATAATGATACTTGTAAGAAGCATACTTTATTTGTCGCCATGGAAACAAGGATTAGTGATTTAGAAGTGTTATAACTTCACCTTTATCGTCACTTTTTACACCAAAATGCGTCCATTCTCCCTTTTCTGTCTACACACTGTGTCTGCTTGTAAGTACTCTGTGTGTGTGCGCTGCCGAACATGCTCCTCTGCTCGTCGACGACGCTTTTGTCAACTTTTCAAACAGAGTATAGTACCATTTTTGATTGATTAGTACCGCAATACTATACTAGTACCGATATACCGTACAACCCTACTAAGTAATTATTGTTTACTCAGCAGAGAATGTGTTTAATCCCTAATATAGTTTCATAATAGTTAAGTGTATCCATTTACCTCTTAATATTAGACATATTTTGCAGTTATTGTCGCTATAAATTATATGTTGACTTCCTGGTTAATCCCCTGTCGCTTTTTTCAATACAGATGTGAAATATTGTACTAAACTTTATTAAACATACAAAAGTATTGCTACAGCACACTTTCCAATTTCCTGCTGTTGATTGGCCAAGGCGGTGTCACATGACTCACTACGCTGGCGTGTGAGGGCGATAAAAGTGACCCCATCAGCGCTTATTAGAATATTTATGGAGGTTCATTTGTGTCTTTGTGATAAAAGTTTGTTTTTGGACACTGAATTTATGTACAGAATTGTTTGTTTGAATGTTGTCTTACTTCAACTTATGCTGACAACTTCATTGAATAAAAATGTGTGTTTTTAAAAAAAACTTTTTTTAAATAGTGTTTTAAAATTCAACGGAAAAAAATAATTTTATGAAAATTCAGTGCATAAAAATTAATTGGAAAAAAAATGTGTGTAAAAAATTCAGTGTAAAAAACTTTAGTTTATAATAACTCACTGTATAAAAATTCAGCACATAAATATTCAGTGTAAAAAAATCAGTATATAAAGATTTGCTGCATAAAAATTCAGTGTAAAAAGAATTGTGTGTAAAAAAAGTCATTGTAAAAAAAAAATCAGTGTATTTAAATTTGGTGTAAAAAAATTAAGTGTATAAAAATTAATTGTAAAAAAGAATTGTGTATAACAAATTTTGTGTAAACTTTAGTTCATAATAATTTAATGTTTAAAAATTATGTGCAGAAATATTCAGTATATGAAAATTCAGTGTAAAAAAAAAACGGGAAAAAATGAATTCAGTGTGTAAAAAAAAATCACTGTATAAAAATTCAGTGCATAAATATTCAATGTAAAAAAATTCACTGTAAAAAAATGGAGTAAAAAAATTCAGTGTAGTATATAAGATGCACTGTATAAAAAATCTAAGTTTATAAAAATTAATCCTAAAAAAGAATTGTGTATAAAAAAAATTGTGTAAAAAAAAATGTGTTTATAATAATTGACTGTATAAAAATTCAGTGCAGAAATATTCAGTGTAAAAAAAAAAGGGAAAAAATTAATTGTGTATAAAAAAATCACTGTATAAAAATTCAGTGCATAAATATTCAATGTAAAAAAATTAACTGTAAAAAAATTCAGTATATAAAGATTCACTGTATAAATATTCAGTGTAAAGAAACTTTAGTTTTTAATAATTCACTGTATGAAAATTCAGTGTAAAAATAAATACGGGACAAAATTCATTCAGTGTGTAAAAAAAATCACTGTATAAAAAATCTGAGCATAAATATTCATTGTAAAAAAAATTCACAAAAAAAAATGTAGTGTAAAAAAGTTCAGTGCATAAATATTTGTTGCTTCAAAACTGAAGACCCACTTCCTGTAAATGAAGACGGAAGCACCTGATTGGCTGATTCTGAGACAGAACGTTTCTGCACTGAATTTTATACACTGATATTTTGATACTATATTCTTTTTACTCACTGAATTTTTAAACACATTTTTATTCAATAAAATTATCAGCTATCTCAGCCCGATTGTAGCTGAGATAGGCTCCAGCGCCCCCCGCGACCCCGAAGGGAATAAGCGGTAGAAAATGGATGGATGGAAATTATCAGCATCTTTTGATGTCAATAAATAAATTCAGTTCACAAAATTCCAACACAAAAAATTCAGTTACATAAATTCAGCGTTAAAAAAAACAAAACTTTTATAATAAAGACACAACTTCATTTATATTTACATCCCTGCTTCTTAATTACACCTACATGACATTAACGATGCTTATTATGATTATTGTTATTATCTCTTTTCAGTTTCTGCTGTGTGGGATCAGTGGAGTGTTGTGTGCTCGAAAGAGGAGCGGCCTTACTGTAAGTTCCTCTTCCTTCCTGAATGTTCTTTGTCTAATCTGTCTTTTTATGCAACTACTTGTGTGGTGGCAAACAGGAAGTGGACTCCTGCAGCTTGACTTGATTATTATTTCATGCTTTTTAACCCGCTTGTGTCCTCATTCCCTCATGGAAAGTCACGCTTCTGCACCTGATATCATTTCCTTCACTTCCCCCTTCTGAAAGTCTTTATTACACATTCATAAAGCCCCTTGCAAATATGACATCATGAATATCATTCACTGTGATAATATTATAGCCTTTTTTTTATTTTTTATTAATCAGTCCAACAAAATAATACACACCAATACAATAATAATACTATTACAATTACAAAACCAAACAAGTGAGTGAGTGAGTGTGAGAGAGTGTGAGTGAGTGTGTGAGTGAGTGTGTGAGAGTGAGTGTGAGTGAGTGAGTGTGTGAGTGAGAGTGAGTGAGTGAGTGAGTGAGTGAGTGAGTGAGTGAGTGAGTGAGTGAGTGTGAGAGTGAGTGTGAGAGAGTGTGAGTGAGAGAGTAAGGGAGTGTGTGTGAGTGTGAGAGAGTGAGTGAGAGAAAGTGAGTGTGTGTGTGAGAGTGAGTGTGAGGGAGTGAGTGAGAGAAAGTGAGTGTGTGTGACAGAGTGTGAGTGAGAGAGTGAGTGTGTGAGTGAGTGTGAGAGAGTGAGTGAGAGAGTGAGTGTGAGTGACAGAGTGAGTGTGTGAGAGAGAGTGAGTGAGTGAGAGAGAGTGAGTGTGAGGGAGTGAGTGACAGAAAGTGAGTGTGTGTGACAGAGTGTGAGTGAGAGAGTGAGTGTGTGAGTGAGTGTGAGAGAGTGAGTGTGAGAGAGTGAGTGTGAGTGACAGAGTGAGTGTGTGAGAGAGAGTGAGTGAGAGAGAGTGAGTGTGAGTGAGAGAGTGTGAGTGAGAGTGAGTGAGTGAGAGAGTGAATGTGAGAGAGTGAGTGAGAGAGTAAGGGAATGTGTGTGTGAGTGAGGGAAAGTGAGTGTGAGTGACAGAGTGTGAGTGAGAGAGTGAGTTAGTGTGAGAGAAAGTGAGTGTGAGTGAGTGTAAGAGAGTGAGTGAGAGAAAGTGAGTGTGAGTGAGAGAAAGTAAGTGAGAGAGTGTGAGTGAGAGTGAGTGTGTGAGTGAGTGAGTGAGAGAGTGAGTGTGAGAGAGTGTGAGTGAGAGAGTAAGGGAGTGTGTGAGTGTGAGAGAGTGAGTGAGAGAGAGAAAGTGAGAGTGAGTGTGAGAGTGTGAGTGAGCGAAAGTGAGTGTGAGTGACAGAGTGTGAGTGAGAGAGTGAGTGTGTGAGTGAGTGTGAGAGAGTGAGTGAGAGAAAGTGAGTATGAGTGAGAGAAAGTGAGAGAGAGTGAGTGTGAGTGAGAGAGTAAGTTAGTGTGCGAGTGAATGTAAGAGAGTGAGTGTGAGAGAGTGAGTGTGGGTGAGTGAGTG
>NC_084750.1:15074480-15076980 GCF_033978785.1 Entelurus aequoreus | reverse complement strand
GTGTGACCAGTAGATGGCAGTCACACATAAGAGATACATGTAGACTGTACCAAGGATGTCGTTGTGGCTTGTACAGCCCTTTGAGACACTTGTGATTTAGGGCTATATAAATAAACATTGATTGGTTGATTGATAGACTGCAGGTTGATGCCTGTTCAATAATTGACACTAGCAAGTACCGGTAAGCAGGCAAGCCCAAAACTTATTTTCTTTGAGAGTATAAAACATTACACACACCACTCAAAAATGTGTCAAAGTGTTTTAGTAGACTTTTGTAAGCTCGGAAGCTGCACCGCTTGATGGATTGTCAGCACAATACCACTACCATAGTCAGACGTACTGTGCTTCAACACACATGTATTATTATGCTGTGTGTATCAGGACCCCAAAATGGCGTTTTGTTTGGAACTATTATATCAAACCAACTTTTTGGTAGCTGCTGTTGTGTATCCACTACATATTTGGATGGTTGCTAAAGTGCTGATCCTGTTGTGTATCCACTACATATTTGGATGGTTGCTAAAGTGCTGATCCTGTTGTGTATCCACTACATATTTGGATGGTTGCTAAAGTGCTGATCCTGTTGTGTATCCACTACATATTTGGATGGTTGCTAAAGTGCTGATCCTGTTGTGTATCCACTACATATTTGGATGGTTGCTAAAGTGCTGATCCTGTTGTGTATCCACTACATATTTGGATGGTTGCTAGTGCTGATCCTGTTGTGTATCCACTACATATTTGGATGGTTGCTAAAGTGCTGATCCTGTTGTGTATCCACTACATATTTGGATGGTTGCTAAAGTGCTGATCCTGTTGTGTATCCACTACATATTTGGATGGTTGCTAAAGTGCTGATCCTGTTGTGTATCCACTACATATTTGGATGGTTGCTAAAGTGCTGATCCTGTTGTGTATCCACTACATATTTGGATGGTTGCTAAAGTGCTGATCCTGTTGTGTATCCGCTACATATTTGGATGGTTGCTAAAGTGCTGATGCTGTTGTGTATCCACTACATATTTGGATGGTTGCTAAAGTGCTGCTCCTGTTGTGTATCCACTACATATTTGGATGGTTGCTAAAGTGTTGCTCCTGTTGTGTATCCACTACATATTTGGATGGTTGCTAAAGTGATGCTCCTGTTGTGTATCCACTACATATTTGGATGGTTGCTAAAGTGCTGATCCTGTTGTGTATCCACTACATATTTGGATGGTTGCTAAAGTGCTGCTCCTGTTGTGTATCCACTACATATTTGGATGGTTGCTAAAGTGTTGCTCCTGTTGTGTTTCCACTACATATTTGGATGGTTGCTAAAGTGCTGATCCTGTTGTGTATCCACTACATATTTGGATGGTTGCTAAAGTGCTGCTCCTGTTGTGTATCCACTACATATTTGGATGGTTGCTAAAGTGCTGATCCTGTTGTGTATCCACTACATATTTGGATGGTTGCTAAAGTGCTGATCCTGTTGTGCATCCACTACATATTTGGATGGTTGCTAAAGTGCTGCTCCTGTTGTGCATCCACTACGTATTTGGATGGTTGCTAAAGTGCTGATCCTGTTGTGTATCCACTACATATTTGGATGGTTGCTAAAGTGCTGCTCCTGTTGTGTATCCACTACATATTTGGATGGTTGCTAAAGTGTTGCTCCTGTTGTGTTTCCACTACATATTTGGATGGTTGCTAAAGTGCTGATCCTGTTGTGTATCCACTACATATTTGGATGGTTGCTAAAGTGCTGCTCCTGTTGTGTATCCACTACATATTTGGATGGTTGCTAAAGTGCTGATCCTGTTGTGTATCCACTACATATTTGGATGGTTGCTAAAGTGCTGATCCTGTTGTGCATCCACTACATATTTGGATGGTTGCTAAAGTGCTGCTCCTGTTGTGCATCCACTACGTATTTGGATGGTTGCTAAAGTGCTGATCCTGTTGTGTATCCACTACATATTTGGATGGTTGCTAAAGTGCTGATCCTGTTGTGTATCCACTACATATTTGGATGGTTGCTAAAGTGCTGATCCTGTTGTGTATCCACTACATATTTGGATGGTTGCTAAAGTGCTGATCCTGTTGTGTATCCACTACATATTTGGATGGTTGCTAAAGTGCTGATCCTGTTGTGTATCCACTACATATTTGGATGGTTGCTAAAGTGCTGATCCTGTTGTGTATCCACTACATATTTGGATGGTTGCTAAAGTGCTGCTCCTGTTGTGTATCCACTACATGTTTGGATGGTTGCTAAAGTGCTGCTCCTGTTGTGCATCCACTACATATTTGGATGGTTGCTAAAGTGCTGCTCCTGTTGTGTATCCACTACGTATTTGGATGGTTGCTAAAGTGCTGCTCCTGTTGTGCATCCACTACGTATTTGGATGGTTGCTAAAGTGCTGCTCCTGTTGTGTATCCACTACATGTTTGGATGGTTGCTAAAGTGCTGCTCCTGTTGTGCATCCACTACGTATTTGGATGGTTGCTAAAGTGC
>NC_084750.1:15029480-15069480 GCF_033978785.1 Entelurus aequoreus | reverse complement strand
TAAAAAGAAAAGGGGGCTTTGAACCTCCTCCCATCAAACCAAAGAGGGTGGAAGACGACACGCTGGGAGGGATTTTAGTGCCTTGAAGCAACAAGCACAACACTTGATGTCCACTTCATGGCTTTTATGGAATGCAAAGTATGACATCGCCTTCTGGGAAATGTTTGCATTGGTTTAGGACAATACATTAGGTACACCGTCCACTCTGAGATCCAATGCAATGGCTGCATTATAAAATGTTTAATAATGCTTTCAAACAGCACATTACAATAAGAATATGTTATAGTATAATTGTGGGCAGCGCGGTGGCACAGGGGTTAGTGCGTGTACGTGCCTCACAATACGAAGGTCCTGAGTTCAATCCCGGGCTGGGGATCTTTCTGTGTGGAGTCTGCATGTTCTCACCGTGACTGCGGGGGTTCCCTCCGGGTACTCCGGCTTCCTCCCACCTTCAAAGACATGCACCTGGGGATAGGCCCCTCCCACCTCCAAATACATGCACCTGGGGATAGGCTCCTCCCATTTCCAAATACATGCACCTGGGGATAGGCCCCTCCCACCTCCAAATACATGCACCTGGGGATAGGCTCCTCCCATTTCCAAATACATGCACCTGGGGATAGTCCCCTCCCACCTCCAAAGATATGCACCTGGTTATAGGCCCCTCCCATTTCCAAAGACATGCACCTGGGGAAAGGCCCCTCCCACCTCCGAATACATGCACCTGGGGATAGGCCGCTCTCACCTCCAAATACATGCACCTGGGGATAGGCCCCTCCCATTTCCAAATACATGCACCTGGGGATAGGCCCCTCCCACCTTCAAATACATGCACCTGGGGATAGGCCCCTCCCACCTCCAAAGACATGCACCTGGGGATAGGCCCCTCCCACCTCCAAAGACATGCACCTGGGGATAGGCTCCTCCCACCTCCAAAGACATGCACCTGGGAATAGGCTCCTCCCATTTCCAAATACATGCACCTGGGGATAGGCCCCTCCCACCTCCAAAGACATGCACCTGGGGATAGGCTCCTCCCACCTCCAAAGACATGCACCTGGGGATAGGCCCCTCCCACCTCCAAAGACATGCACCTGGGGATAGGCCCCTCCCACCTCCAAAGACATGCACCTGGGGATAGGCCCCTCCCACCTTCAAATACATGCACCTGGGGATAGGCCCCTCCCACCTCCAAAGACATGCACCTGGGGATAGGCCCCTCCCACCTCCAAAGACATGCACCTGGGGATAGGCTCCTCCCACCTCCAAAGACATGCACCTGGGAATAGGCTCCTCCCATTTCCAAATACATGCACCTGGGGATAGGCCCCTCCCACCTCCAAAGACATGCACCTGGGGATAGGCTCCTCCCACCTCCAAAGACATGCACCTGGGGATAGGCCCCTCTCACCTCCAAAGACATGCACCTGGGGATAGGCCCCTCCCACCTCCAAATACATGCACCTGGGGATAGTCCCCTCCCACCTCCAAAGATATGCACCTGGTTATAGGCCCCTCCCATTTCCAAAGACATGCACCTGGGGAAAGGCCCCTCCCACCTCCGAATACATGCACCTGGGGATAGGCCGCTCTCACCTCCAAATACATGCACCTGGGGATAGGCTCCTCCCACCTCTGAGAACATGCACCTGGAGATAGGCTCCTCCCACCTCCAAATACATGCACCTGGGGATAGGCTCCTCCCACCTCCAAATACATGCACCTGGGGATAGGCCCCTCCCACCTCCAAAGACATGCACCTGGGGATAGGCTCCTCCCACCTCCAAAGACATGCACCTGGGGATAGGCTCCTCCCATTTCCAAATACATGCACCTGAGGATAGGCTCCTCCCACCTCCAAAAACATGCACCTGGTTATAGGCCCCTCCCATTTCCAAATACATGCACCTGGGGATAGGCCCCTCCCACCTTCAAATACATGCACCTGGGGATAGGCCCCTCCCACCTCCAAAGACATGCACCTGGGGATAGGCCCCTCCCACCTCCAAAGACATGCACCTGGGGATAGGCTCCTCCCACCTCCAAAGACATGCACCTGGGAATAGGCTCCTCCCATTTCCAAATACATGCACCTGGGGATAGGCCCCTCTCACTTCCAAAGACATGCACCTGGGGATAGGCCCCTCCCACCTCCAAATACATGCACCTGGGGATAGTCCCCTCCCACCTCCAAAGATATGCACCTGGTTATAGGCCCCTCCCATTTCCAAAGACATGCACCTGGGGATAGGCTCCTCCCACCTCTGAGAACATGCACCTGGAGATAGGCTCCTCCCACCTCCAAATACATGCACCTGGGGATAGGCTCCTCCCACCTCCAAATACATGCACCTGGGGATAGGCCCCTCCCACCTCCAAAGACATGCACCTGGGAATAGGCTCCTCCCATTTCCAAAGACATGCACCTGGGGATAGGCCCCTCCCACCTCCAAAGACATGCACCTGGGGATAGGCCCCTCCCACCTCCAAAGACATGCACCTGGGGATAGGCCCCTCCCACCTCTGAGAACATGCACCTGGAGATAGGCTCCTCCCACCTCCAAATACATGCACCTGGGGATAGGCTCCTCCCACCTCCAAATACATGCACCTGGGGATAGGCCCCTCCCACCTCCAAAGACATGCACCTGGGAATAGGCTCCTCCCATTTCCAAAGACATGCACCTGGGGATAGGCCCCTCCCACCTCCAAAGACATGCACCTGGGGATAGGCCCCTCCCACCTCCAAAAACATGCACCTGGGGATAGGTTGATTGGCAACACTAAATGGTCCCTAATGTTGTCTTACTATCTGTGTTGGCCCTGCGATGAGGTGGCGACTTGTCCAGGGTGTACCCCGCCTTCCGCCCGAATGCAGCTGAGATAGGCTCCAGCGACACCCCGAAAGGGACAAGAAAATGGATGGATGGATAGTATAATTGTAACGTTAGCTTTGATGGGATCTCGTTAGATAAAGTGCAGGTGTGCCTAATGGAGTGACCAGTGCGTCTATGTCAGGCATGTGGACATATTTATATGATTGCCAATAAAGTCTAATACACCCAGCACCTTTGTTCACGGTCACCATGGCAACGGACAGCAGTAGCGCCATATAGTAACATTAGGTTTGCATGGTGTGTGTGTGTGTGTGTGTGTGTGTGTGTGTGTGTGTGTGTGTGTGTGTGTGTATGTGTGTGTGTGTGTGTGTGTTCTTGTATTTCTAGCCTTCTTGAGACATGAAGAAGGAAAAGTATCTTCCATATGAGGAGGTGTGAACAAGTGATGACATAAATCATGGTCCCAATAGACATTGCATCTAATAGAGAATGTCTCATTTGCACCCCCTGCTGGTGACATCTATCAAAATGAGGGGGGGTCCCAAAAAGGAGGGATTTTTCTAATTGACTGTGTGTCGCTTTTAAAAGTGCTCGCCCTCTGGTCAACATATGAAATAACAAGTGTGTGTAAGAAATTGAAATGCGCCCCATTTGGCCAAAATTAAATAAAATAAATATGTATAAAGAGACATACTGTAATAACTTGAAGTAAATAATGAAGATTAAAAACCAATTACAAACAAAAATATATATATATATTTTTTTTTACTAAATGCAGCCATTTTCTCACAATATGTCAACTTTTTTCTTATAAAATTGGGAAACATTTCTCATATTCTTTCTGTTTCTGTAATAATGCGATATTTTCTTGTAAAATGATGACTTTTTAATGCAAAATGATGACATTTGTCATATATAATTATGACTTTTATCACGATATTGCCCTTTTTTTTGTTGTTCTTGTAAAATTGTGACATTTTTGGAGTAAAATTAGGACCTTTGTCCTCATTTTGCCAAGTAAAATTCAGATTATTATTAAAATATTGCCCGAATTTGAAAGTTTTTCTTATAAAATTGTGACTTTTGTCGGGTAAAATTATGACTCTTTTCGTGGAATTGCCAACATTTTGAGCTTTTTCTTGTAAAATTGTGACTGTTATTGAGTAAAACTCCAACTTTTATCATGATATTGCACAAATGTTCCCTTTTTCTTGTAAAATTTTGACTTGGGTTGAGTAAAATTTTGACTTTTATTACAACCCTGGCGAAATTCAAACTTTTTTGTGTAAAATTGTGACCTTTTTCTTGTGAAATTCTAACTCATTTTTCACAAGAAGCTTTTTTATATCTGCATAGTATGTATATATTATTAATGTTGTAAATACACATCTTTATATATCTAGAAAGGGTGGCCCTAAAGAGGGAGGCATTTTTCTCAGGTCTCAAGAAGGTAACAAATACAAGAGTGTGTGTGTGTGTGTGTGTGTGTGTTCTTGTATTTCTACCCTTCTTGAGACATGAAGAAGGAAAAGTATCTTCCATATGAGGAGGTGTGAACAAGTGATGACATAAATCATGGTCCCAATAACATTGCATCTAATAGAGAATGTCTCATTTGCACCCCCTGCTGGTGACATCTATCAAAATGAGGGTGGTCCCAAAAAGGAGGGGTTTTTCTAATTGACTGTGTGTCGCTTTTAAAAGTGCTCCCCCTCTGGTCAACATATGAAATAACAAGTGTGTGTAAGAAATTGAAATGCGCCCCAATTGGCCAAAATTAAATAAAATAAATATGTATATAGAGACATACTGTAAAAACTTGAAGTAAATAATGAAGATTAAAAACCAACTACAAACAAAAAATGTAATTAAATTTTTTTTTTACTAAAAGCAGTCTTTTTCTCCCAATGTGTCGACTTTTTTCTTTTAAAATTGGGAACAATTTCTCATATTCTTACTGTTTCTGTAATACTGCGATATATTCTCGTGAAATGATTACTTTTTTATGTAAAAGTATTCCATTTAATGCAAAATTGTGACATTTGTCATATAAAATTCAGACTTTTATCACATTATTGGTGATTTTTTTTTAGGGATGTCCGACAATGACTTTTTGCCGATATCCGATATTCCGATATTGTCCAACTCTTTAATTACCGATACCGATATCAACCGATATATGCAGTCGTGGAATTAACACATTATTATGCCTAATTTGGACAACCAGGTATGGTGAAGATAAGGTACTTTTTAAAAAAAAAAAAATAAATAAGATAAATAAATTAAAAACATTTTCTTGAATAAAAAAGAAAGTAAAACAATATAAAAACAGTTATATAGAAACTAGTAATTAATGAAAATTAGTCAAATTAACTGTTAAAGGTTAGTACTATTAGTGGACCAGCAGCACGCACAATCATGTGTGCTTACGGACTGTATCCCTTGCAGACTGTATTGATATATATTGATATATAATGTAGGAACCAGAATATTGATAACAGAAAGACATGGGGGGAGGGAGGTTTTTTGGGTTGATGCACTAATTGTAAGTGTATCTTGTGTTTTTTATGTTGATTTAATAAAAAATTAAAAAAACGATACAGATCATAAAAAACCGATACCGATAATTTCCGATATTACATTTTAACGTATTTATCGGCCGATAATATCGGCCTGCCGATATTATCGGACATCTCTGATTTTTGTTGTTGTTCTTGTGAACAAACTGTTGTGTATACTAATTCACAGATGTTATTTTATTATATAAAAAGGTCAGTAAAGGATTCTATATAATTGTTAACGCTCTGAAGTGGGAAAGGGGTAGGATTCAATCAGCTTTGCTTCTTCCTCCTCCTTTTCGGACATGACGTAAAGTGAAATGATATGAAATTGTGTGATGTGTTATACTGTAAGTGTGTTCATGTTCGAAATAAACTAAAAGAAAGAAAGAAATAGTGACATTTTCCGAGTAAAATTATGACTTTTGTCATCATTTTGCCAAGTAAAATTCCGATTATTATTATAATATTGCCAAAATGTAAAAGTTTCTTATAAAATTGTGACTTTTGTCGAGTAAAATTTCGACTCTTCACAAAATTGCCAAAATGTTAAGCTGGAGTGCGTGTGTGTGTGTGTGTGTGTGTGTGTGTGTGTGTGTGTCACACTTCAGGTCACCCTAATGATCTTAACGTGGCATTGCAGGTGAGAATGATACCGAATCAATGAGCAGCTATTGATTTTCCAGTGAGTGCGCACCTTGAATTGACACGATAGTGCAAGTCACGCTCGCACATTCTAAAATATATCTAACGTACGGCTAAAAACATGATTTATGCTGTGAAAGAGTTTACTTTTCAAACCCTCTGAAATTGTACCTCCTAACCAGCAGAGGGCAGCCCGTTTAAAAACGAATTGCCAGCAGTTGAGTCTCAGAACTTTATATGTATGATACATAAGTTCACATACAAAACAAACGTACTTCAAAACGACAACAACATTAATATAAAAATAAACAAAACCTTTTTATGAATTTTCCAAAATATGTACATAGAAAAGATATATATATTGGTTTTTTTTGGCCTTCAGGAAAATTATTTATTTTTTATTTTTTAATGAACAAACACAAATGTACAACGCACACAAAAGTCAAAGCACTTTCAACATCAGCGAAACATGTCAAGGAAAGAAAACAATAGCAAATACAGAGAATGTTAAACATTAATAAATAATTATAAAAAAATTATATAAAATCCCATATGTGTACAGGTATGTATGTATGTATATGTGTGTGTGTGTATATATATATATATATATATATATATATATATATGTATATATGTATATATATATATATGTATATGTATATATGTATATATATATATATGTATATATATGTATCTGTTTATATATTTTTTTATTTCTGATTATTATTATTATTAATGTATTATCATTCATTTTTTGTTTATTTAATTGTTGTATTTGTAGATATTACTTTGTTGTTGTTTTTTTTGCTGTTACTTTCTTTTCGGGGGGTGGTGGGTGGTATGGTTGGGGATATAAACAAAAAACATTTGGACATTTAGGGCAGACAACAGATATAAGACATATGTGAATATGATGTAATGGATAGGAATGTCTGATGCTGGATGTCAATAAAAATAAAATGAAAAAAATAAAAATAAAAGACAAAAAGGCTACCTAAATCACTTTAAATTTTTTAATAAATATATTTAAGGGCTTTTGTACTCTTAATCATCCTCCAAGATTTGATTGATAATTGTAAACCATTAGGCCAATTAGAAAATGTAGGCTTTACTTTCACAAATCATTTATGTAGAACATTTTTTGCCTGGAGCATAATAATGTTGACAAACATTTCTATGCTACAGTCGTGTAGATAAGAAAATATCTTCACTACATTTTTCAGCAGTTGTGTTCCTTTTCCGGTCCTCCTAACCAGCAGAGGGCAGCCCGTTTAAAACGAATTGCCGGCAGTTGAGTCTTTTTCCCCCCCCTTTTATTGTTCACATACAAAACAAACGTATTTCAAAACAACAACAAAATGAATACAAAAATAAAAAAAACCTGTCAGAATAATTGTATCTAAGTTATCCCAAAGCTTTGTGTTTCCGTGAAATCCCGGCGAGCAGACAAAAGCTGTCTTTGATCGTACCAAGCAAAAGGCTGGTAAAACTCCACTGTGTAGGATGGGAAGCGACATGAAGGTGTCGGTTTCTTTGATCTATTGTAATCCACAGGAAGATCTTGTCTTGACCCGAGATCTACAAAGCGGAGAGGAACCAGGATCTGACGCAAGCTCCAGGCATCCTTTCTGTGAACTGTTTTGTGACCGAAGGCAACAGCTGTTTACGACCCCCCCTCCCTTTAGAAACACCTGATGCTGTGTAATCAGGGAAAGTCCAAATAAAAAAGGAAGCGTAGAATTCTCTTGTCAGAGCGTGGGACGACACTGTCCAAGAGTACAGGTGTACGCGCTCTCCTCATTGAGCTAAATTGAATCCTGTCTCTGTTTAATTCCTTGCTTCTTGTCTGTTTAATAGATGTCATCGGTGTTTGAACCTGACAAAGCCTTTTATACACTTTCCAAAATGTGTACATGAGAAAATATCTTTTAGCAGTTGTGTTTCACAAAGCGGAAGTGAATCCTGTTCCTTTTCTGGTTTTCCTAATCTTGCCCATAGACACTACTACTGCCTACTGGCATTGACGAGACGCAGGGCCGCCATCTTGGAGTGGTGATCCGCTCCACTCAGTGCAATTCATTTGGCAGGAGCAATGAACTGTCAGCGCATTTAATTCATCTTACCTCACTGAATACCACTGATTTTCACGCGCTTTTTTGTCATACGTGTAGCTATGGTAAAGGACATTAATATTCATAGTTTGCTTAACAGTAATATAATATTCTTATATGGTATAAGTGACCAGACGCCCGAGATCAAAACTGGGAATATAATCCCAGAGAAGGGGGAAAAAACGGTAAGCTATTTTTAAATTGAAGAAACAATATGATTAGGTTATATATACATGCGTATATCCTACATAAACAATGTATGAATACATTAGATATCTATATCTTAGGGACATATAGACTGTATCAGAGTTTATTCTGTCTTGACACTTTGTATTGATATGTTGTATTACATTCTTCCCTTAAATGATCATGTTTACAGTGATTGTTTTATATGTATTTTTTATGTATGTCGCTTTGGATAAAAGCGTCTGCCAAATACTTAAACATATATAAACACCTGAAAGTCTTTATATCAGCTAAAACCACCAATCTGTTTCACTGGATTCAGAATAAAACCAAATTCTGTCTTACCCAACAATGTTAGTATTTGAATATTGTTACTTGAAGACTTATTCCTGGTTACAATTATACTGTTAAGAAAGTATTGTCTTATACTTTGCCTAAAAGGAGAATGCATCATAATCAGTGGCGGCCGGTGAATTTTGTTTTTGGTGTCACAATCATTTATTTCAACTTTATGTTATTCAAGTATGACATTTTTAAATATAATTAATTTCATTGACAAGCAACTCTATTATGGTCATACTCTTGTTTGCTAGCGGCTACGATTTCAGTACTATTGAAGATCTTGGCGCCTTCTCAACTCTGTGGTAATATTCTTTTCACAAAATACAACCAATAGTACGTTAATGTCAAATCTTACTTGTGAAAAGTAATCCCCCGATTCTTATTTTCAACAATCCGCTCATTTGAGCAGGAAAACACTGAACACCATCTTTGTTTTCTACCTGTCTACTGTCAGTTTAGCATCTTTGTTTTCTACCTGTCAACTGTCAGTTTAGCATCTTTGTTTTCTACCTGTCTACTGTCAGTTTAGCATCTTTGTTTTCTACCTGTCTACTGTCAGTTTAGCATCTTTGTTTTCTACCTGTCAACTGTCAGTTTAGCATCTTTGTTTTCTACCTGTCAACTGTCAGTTTAGGCTGCTCGCCGGCTCCTCATCACCACTTCAAGATGGCGGCCCAATTTCTCGCGTCACAGCAGCCAATGCTGCGTCTACTTATAAGATGTCTATGGGTTCACATACAAAACAAACGTATTTCAAAATGACAACAAAATTAATATAAAAATAAACAAAACCTTTTATACATTTTCCAAAATATGTACATGAGAAAATATATTTTAGCAGTTGTTTCACAAAGCGGAAGCGAATCGTGTTCTTTTTCCGGTTTTCCTAACCAGCAGAGGGCAGCCCGTTTAAAACGATTTTTTATTTTAATTTTTATAAACCTTTATTTTATAAATTGCAACATTTACAAACAGTTGAGAAATAATAATCAAAATAAGTACAAAAACAGTACAAACAACAGTACAAAACAGCGCCAGGGGGTTATAAACTCAATAAAGTAAGTAAAATATAATGCAATATATATATATATATATATATATACATATATATATATATATATACATAACAAAAAAATTGCAAAGCCATAGGCTTTTAAAACGAATTGCCGGCAGTTGAGTCTTTTTTCCCCCCGAAACTGTATTTGTATGATACATAGGTTCACATACAAAACAAACGTATTTCAAAACGACAACAAAATTAATATGAAAATAAATGTAACCTATTTTTATGGACTTGCCTCTTTGTGACGTTAAGTTCCTGTTATAAGCTGTTATACAGTATATGCCTTGAGCTCTTATTTTGAAGGCGCTAAGAGCGGAAGTGGTGACACGTCGTGGTCGAGCGGAGTTTTGAAAACAAACGAAATAGTTATTTTTATTTTTAAATTGTTATTTTGTAGTTTTATACAGTATATGCGACATATATATAAACCCTCGGTTACATAAACAAAACCTTTTATACACTTTTCAAAATATGTACATGAGAAAATATATTTCAGCAGTTGAGTTTCTCAAAGCAGAAGTGAATCTTGTTCCTTTTCCGGTTTTCTTAACCTTGCCGGTGGCAGTTAAGTCTTTTTTCCCCCCAGAAATGATACATAAGTTCACATGCAAAACAAACGTATTTCAAAACGACAATAAAATTAATACAATAATAAACAAAACCTTTTATACGTTATCCAAAATATGTACATGAGAAAATATATTTCAGTAGTTGTGTTTCTCAAAGCGGAAGTGAATCGTGTTCCTTTTTTTCGGTCCTCCTAACCGGCAGAGGGCAGCCCGTTTAAAACGAATTGCCGGCTGTTGAGTCTTTTTCCCCCCTTTATTTGTATATAAGTTCACTTACAAAACAAACGTATTTCAAAATGACAACAAAATTAATACACAATAAACAAAATCTTTTATACATTTTCCAAAATATTGTAATAATCTCAGGAATGTAGGCTCAGAGACTTCTTCAGTTATCTTGCATTTATTGTAGAAGATGCATTTAAGGCACACAACAGCTCCAACATGCGTCTATCTCCTTTCCCGGCAAAACTCGAACCACCACTTCCTGTCAACAACGTCACTTCCCTAACTTCCCCGGAAGTCCCGCCCCCAGCCAAAGCCATTGGCTAACACCCCGTAGCCAGCCGCTACAATATGTACATGAGAAAGTATCTTTTAGCAGTTGTGTTTCACAAAGCGGAAGTTAATCGTGTTTCTTTTCCGGTTTTCCTAACTTTTTTAATTTGTTTTATTTATGTATTTTTTTAATATACCTTTATTTATAAACAACATTTACAAACAAACATATTAACAACAACAACCAAAACAGGTACAAAAACAGTACAATACTCGATAAACAGCCAATTTTTTTAATAGTATTCTTCGAATGTGGGGCCGTCAAAGAAATCCCGCGAGACTTCGCTGCCTTTTTTTATTTTAATTTTATTTTATAAACCTTTATTTTTAAATTTAAACTTTTACAAACAGTTGATAAATAATAATCAAAGTAAGTACAAAAATAGTACAAAACCCCCTGGCGCTGTTTTGTACGGTTTCCTAACCTTGCCGGCGGCAGTTGAGTCTTTTTTTCCCCCGAAACTGTATTTGTATGATACGTAAGTTCACATACAAAAAACAAACGACAAAACGACAACAACATTAATATAAAAATATACAAAACCTTTAATACATTTTCCAAAATATGTACATTAGAAAAAATATTTCATTAGTTGTGTTTCTCAAAGCGGAAGTGAATCGTGTTCCTCTTCCGGTCCTCGGAATCAACATGGCGAACTTGGAGCACGCCGAAGACGACCCACAACACGTGAAAATGTCAGGCCAAATTCCAGGCGCTTGTGCTCAAAAGACGGCGGTAGAACTGTCCACAGTAGTGGGGGGATTTGTACCAGAGGTGTCCTGCTCTGTTCCGTCTTTCGCCGCCGCTTCTGAACTTTTGTCGGCGCCATACTCGTGTCTGGTCATGAGCACCCACCGGAGACACGTCGCCCTGCCGCCCAGGTACCTGAACAAGAAGCGGTCTGGTCTGCAGGGGGAGCTGGAGGCCGAGCTGCTCAAGTACTCGCCACGGTAACAACCAAAGTTGTCAATGTTGTCTCATTTCCATACATAGAATGTGTATTTATGGAGCTTCGATTCGTGCATTTAAATTGTCCGAGAGGGACAAGCGGTAGGAAATAGTTAGGTGCAATTTTAAGTGCATTACTGAATGCACTCGAGATGTTTAGTGTAGAGATGGGAGTTATGGCTCTTGGAAGGGAACCGGATATTGAAGAGCCGTTCTAAAGACTGATTTGTTTTTAAGTAACTTGCTTTCATCAAGGGAAAACAAGTAATACGATAAGTGTGGTCAATGAGTGAGGGCGGACCCACGTCACTTCCGCCTACCAATCCCCTAGCAACCGGGAATTCGTTGAAAACAAACCAGCTCACAGCGAACACAGCATTGACAGAAAAAGCATTTAACGAGCGTTGTGGCTTGGAAGTCGGCGTTAAATCCTTCATTTACGCATTTTTACTTATTCGCATATCGTGTGAAAAAACGAAAATGTATTATTTGCGTCAGACTCGTCTCAGTGAACTTAAAAGCTTCTCAGGCTTAGCTTAGCTTGCTAGTTAGCTTAGCCTGCGCGCTACTAAGAAAGAGACGCGGAAGTTATCAACAACAAGATCAAGTGTTAGTGTATAAAATATTGAGAGATTTGAGGGCTACATGTATTGAATGGCAACATGAAAATTATAGGGTTTATTGGTTTTTAAAAACCCAACTGTTAAGTGCAAATTTAAACGAAACCGGTTTTCGAAAATAGCTAGCTAGGCTATAGACTATATAGTAAATTACTTACTTAACTTAATCCTCTTCTTCCCGGATGGGAAATAAGGCTTCGACGCCCAAACGCCATTCATCTCGCTGCTGTGCTTGTCTCTGTGCCTCGCCCCATGTAAGCTTCATCTCTTTCAGCTCCCCTTCAACTGTTCTTCGCCAGGTTTTCGTTGGCCGCCCTGGCTTACGTTTTCCCGGTGGTGTCCATCTTAACGCTGCCTTTGGTATCCTCTCGTTGTCCGGTTTTCGAAAATAGCTAGCTAGGCTATAGACTATATAGTACAGGGGTCACCAACGCGGTGCCCGCGGGCACCAGGTAGCCCGTAAGGACCAGATGAGTAGCCCGCTGGCCTGTTCTAAAAATAGCTCAAATAGCAGCACTTACCAGTGAGCTGCCTCTATTTTTTAAATTGTATTTATTTACTAGCAAGCTGGTCTCGCTTTGCCCGACATTTTTAATTCTAAGAGAGACAAAACTCAAATAGAATTTTAAAATCCAAGAAAATATTTTAAAGACTTGGTCTTCACTTGTTTAAATAAATTCATTAATTTTTTTACTTTGCTTCTTATAACTTTCAGAAAGACAATTTTAGAGAAAAAATACAACCTTAAAAATGATTTTAGGATTTTTAAACACATATACCTTTTTACCTTTTAAATTCCTTCCTCTTCTTTCCTGACAATTTAAATCGATGTTCAAGTAAAATTATCTTTTTTATTGTAAAGAATAAGAAATACATTTTAATTTAATTCTTCATTTTAGCTTCTGTTTTTTCGACAAAGAATATTTGTGAAATATTTCTTCAAACTTATTATGATTAAAATTCAAAAAAATTATTCTGGCAAATCTAGAAAATCTGTAGAATCAAATTTAAATCTTATTTCAAAGTCTTTTGAATATCTTTTAAAATTTTTGTTCTGGAAAATCTAGAAGAAATAATGATTTGTCTTTGTTAGAAATATAGCTTGGTCCAATTTGTTATATATTCTAACAAAGTGCAGATTGGATTTTAACCTATTTAAAACATGTCATCAAAATTCAAAAATTAATCTTAATCAAGAAAAATTACTAATGATGTTCCATAAAATTATTTTTTTAATTTTTTCTAAAAGATTCGAATTAGCTAGTTTTTCTTTTCTTTTTTTCGGTTGAATTTTGAATTTTAAAGAGTCGAAATTGAAGATAAACTATGTCTCAAAATTTAATTGTCATTTTTTTTTTGTGTTTTCTCCTCTTTTAAACCGTTCAATTAAGTGTAAATATAATTAATTATTAATAATAACATAGAGTTAAAGGTAAATTGAGCAAATTGGCTATTTCTGGCAATTTATTTAAGTGTGTATCAAACTGGTAGCCCTTCGCATTAATCACTACCCAAGAAGTAGCTCTTGCTTTCAAAAAGGTTGGTGACCCCTGATATAGTATATACCGCATGTTATTTTTGTACAACAACAACTTCAGCTGTCGAACGTTATAAGGTACAAATTCAACAAGTACAACATTAGCACGGACGTATAGCCAAGTTGCGGTTAAGAAGGTGGATTTTTGTTCCTTATATTTACCAGAAACGAGGTGATCCGAACACACGACTCGGGACTTTGGGGGACTCCAGTGAGAACCAATTTTCCCGGTGTAAAGCTGTGAGCCATTTGTCTCGTCTCTGTGGGCTTTTATCACGCTTTGCCAGAACAAAATACAACCTTTGTTTTCCCTGTTTCCAGTTGTGGTTAGCACAACCAAAAACAACACAGTTTATCGGCATTTTGGAGGCAGAATGACGGGTTTAACCAGCGTAGGTCGACAGGTTAAAGAGTAATGGTAGCGGTTTGTTTTCAACGCCAGTCTGGTTGCTATGGCTCGAAGAACCCGTATGTAGCTCAGTTGCCCGGATGTCGGCCCTCACCCATTAATCACAATGTTTACTTTATTTCACCAATATAGTCACTACTGGTGAGAATGATCTTCAATTATTGATCATCTAATTTAGCGCTTTCATGGTGAGTTCACTGACAGATATAAGTAAGGACTTTACACTACTTTATATTAGAAATGGCAACAGTGGAGGATGAATGTCCCATAATGAAAAGATAGAGGAAAAAGAAGAAGCTTATCGACTACGGCGTCGGCAATTTTTCAGGATTCATGCCGATCCCAAATGCAGATCAGCAGATACCAGAAGGTAAGAAAAGTTGCTTTTGCATAATATTGCGAAACAAAACGCTCGATAATGTCTTACCTTATACACGCACCATAATAATACTCCTATGTTGAAGGGCGGTATAGCTCGGTTGGTAGAGTGGCCGTGCCAGCAACTTGAGGGTTCCAGGTTCGATCCCCGCTCCCGCCATCCTAGTCACTGCCGTTGTGTCCTTGGGCAAGACACTTTACCCACCTGCTCCCAGTGCCACCCACACTGGTTTAAATGGAACTTAGATATTGGGTTTCACTATGTAAAGCGCTTTGAGTCACTAGAGAAAAGCGCTATATAAATATAATTCACTTCACTTCACTTGAAGCACGGTGCTACAGGGGTTTAGTGCATGTGCCTCACAACATGAAGGTCCTGAGTAGTCCTGAGTTCAATCCCGGGCTCGGGGATCTTTCTGTGTGGAGTTTGCATGTTCTCCCCGTGACTGGCGACTTGTCCAGGGTGCACCCCGCCTTCCGCCCGAATGCAGCTGAGATAGGCTCCAGCACCCCCCGCGACCCCAAAAGGGACAAGCGGTAGAAAATGGATGGATAATCTAATTTGGTTTATGTTTTTATAAACATTCCACCAGATGGCGCCATTTCCTTGTTCTTGATCTTCCTCTAGGTCCAAATACAGCAGCTAAAAGGCTGCAGTAGATGAACAAAACTGCTCCCCTAAGTTAACTGTCTACGTGGGTGCGTGCTCATTTCAAGTGAAGAATGTGGATGACTAACTCAGTGATGTCATTACTCCTTTTTAGTAAATAAAACCAATAAAGCTGATTTTGATTCTGAGATGTCAGCGTGGGCAATTTGCGTGAAGAACGGCTCTCAAACGAACAAATTACAACTGCGAATCGGTTCTCATCGTTCAATTAAAAGGGCCGTTTAAAAGACTCTACTCGTTTCCGAACGTCCCATCTGTAGTTCAGTGTGAGTATTGAATTGGAACGCTACAAAGTCGAGCTTTATTTCTGTAGCTCGTTTAAACAAATAGATAGATAGATAGATAGTACTTTATTGATGCCTTCAGGAGAGTTCCCTTAGGAAAATTTAAATTCCAGCAGCAGTGTACAAAATTGAGATCGAATTTAAAAAGTTAGTTATAGACATAGTATAATACATCTGTATATATATATTATTCTGTACACATATTATGTATATATTTGTATATATGTTAGATTTTTTTTATCGCTATATTAGTCTATTTATACCTGCATTGTCCTTTCCATCCTTACACTTTCCATCTTTGTAACTGAGCTACTGTGTTGAACAATTTCCCTTGTGGATCATTAAAGTTTGTCTAAGTCTAAAAAGTAAATAATGGGGGTATAACTGGAAACAAAATAGAAACATATTACAATAAGAATAAAAATAAAAAGCAACGATGAGAATAAAAATATAACAGTAAAATAAGAATATAACAAGAGAAACTAGGCAGTAGTGACCATGTTATGAAAAAATATTATTTATTTTGCATCCCCTGTCATCCTAGTACCCCCCCTCCCCCCCAGAGAGGAGTTGTACAGTCTAATGGCGTGTGGGACAAAGGAGTTTTTGAGTCTATTAGTCCTGCGCTTGGGATGAAGCAGTCTAGCACTGAACAGGCTCCTCTGGC
Organism: Entelurus aequoreus; assembly: GCF_033978785.1. Taxonomy (NCBI): domain Eukaryota; kingdom Metazoa; phylum Chordata; class Actinopteri; order Syngnathiformes; family Syngnathidae; genus Entelurus; species Entelurus aequoreus. The sequence continues at coordinate 15,053,097 of NC_084750.1, read as the reverse complement.
TACTGACAACGGTATGCAGAGGGTGACTGGCATCATCCAGGATGCTCACTAGTTTTTCCACAGTCCTCTTCTCTGCCACCGTCACCAGTGAGTCCAGTTTTATTCCGATCGTAGGACCGGCCCGCCTGATCAGTTTCCTTCTTAGATGTACTGACGTGACGACGTGCCGTCATGCCTGTAAAAAAAATAAATTGCCAAACCGGTACTTTTCCAACAGAGTATAGTACCATTTTTGATTCATGAGGTGGCGACTTGTCCAGGGTGTACCCCGCCTTCCGCCCGATTGTAGCTGAGATAAGCTCCAGCACCCCCCGCGACCCCAAAGGGAATAAGCGGTAGAAAATGGATGGATGGATAGTACCACGATACTATACTAGTACCGGTATACCATACAACCCTAATACAAGGAAGTCGCTGCTACTACTACAAAATAAAAGTCGCAACCATTAATATGGTCACCACACTTAAAAAATGAGTGTTTTTTTTACGTGAAAATAAAATAATATAATGTATGAATGGATATACGTATATAGTGTAATATATTTGGGAGGGTTCTCATCTTTTTTATGGCTGTTAACTAGAGGAGGCACGAACATCAGCGTGGATCAACGTTAGCTTGATTTTTTAACTCACATGTAAGCAAATATACCACCGGGTCAAATTTCGGTTTTTCAACAATCACTATTTCTTCAGAATCAAAATATACAGAACTGGACACACCTCATTCAATGGGTTTTCTTTATTTTCATGACTATTTACATTGTAGATTGTCACATCAAAACTATGAATGAACACATGTGGAGTTATGTACTTAACAAAAAAAAGGTGAAATAACTGAAAATATGTTTTATATTAGAGTTTCTTCAAAATAGCCACCCTTTGCTCTGATTACTGCTTTGCACACTCTTGGCATTCTCTCCATGAGCTTCAAGAGGTAGTCACCTGGAATATTTTTCACTTCACAGGTGTGCTTTATCAGGGTTGATTAGTGGAATTTCTTGCTTTATCAATGGGGTTGGGACTAGGGCTGTAACAACTAATCGATTAAATCGATTAAAATCGGTTATAAAAATAGTTGGCGATTACCGTAGTTTCCGGACTATAAGCCGCACCAGCTAAATTTAGGGGAAAATACAGATTGCTCCATATATAAGCCGCACCCGACTATAAGCCGCAGGGTTTTGATGTGTAATTAGCGTAGTATACAGGGGTTCCTGCTACCACGGAGGGGATTGTCGGGACAGAGATGACTGTTTGGGAACGCAAAGCGTCCCATTTATTAACAATAAATCTTTCAATCATTCAATCAAACTTTCACATCTTTGACATGGCGAACAGCATTCGTGCAGAGTATAAATAATACAACGGTGCAAAGTAATACAAAGTGCTCGCCTGTACGTTATCAAAATAACCAGCCTACCGGTATATGAAAAGTCAGTCTTTAATCATTGTGTCATCGTCTTCCTCCTGCGTACTAAAACCACCGAAATCCTCTTCGTCGGTGTCGGAGAAGAACAGGCCGTATATAAGCCGCACCCTTGTATAAGCCGCAGGGACCAGAACGAGGGGGAAAAGTAGCGGCTTATAGTACGGAAATTACGGTAATTTAGTCATCGATTCGTTGGATCTATGCTATGCACATGCGCAGAGGCTACTTTTTTTATTTATTTTTTTAACCTTTATAAACTGCAACATTTACAAACAGCTGAGAAACAATAACCAAAATAAGTATGGTGCAAGTATGCTGGATTTTTTTTTCCAATAAAATACTGGAAAGGATAGAAATGTAGTTTGTCTCTTTTATCCGATTATTAATCGATTAATCGATTATCAAATTAGTTGTTAGTTGCAGCCCTAGTTGGGACCATCAGTGGTTTTGTGAATGAAAAGGTGTGTCCAAACTTTTGGCCTGTACTGTGTATATTGTAATGCAGTGGTTCTCAACCTTTTTTCAGTGATGTACCCCCTGTGAACATTTTTTTTTATCCAAGTACCCCCTAATCAGAGCAAAGCATTTTTGGTTGAAAAAAAGAGATAAAGAAGTGAAATACAGCACTATGTCATCAGTTTCTGATTTATTAAATTGTATAACAGTGCAAAATATTGCTCATTTGTTGTGGTCTTTCTTGAACTATTTGGAAAAAAAGATATAAAAATAACTAAAAACTTGTTAAAAATAAACAAGTGATTCAATTATAAATAAAGATTTCTACACATAGAACTAATTATCAACCTAAAGTCCCCTCTTTGGGGATTGTAATAGAGATCCATCTGGATTCATGAACTTAATTTGAAACATTTCTTCACAAAAAAAGAAATCTTTAACATCAATATTTATGGAACATGTCCACAAAAAATCTAGCTGTCAACACTGAATATTGCATTGTTGCATTTCTTTTCACAGTTCTTTTTGACAGACATTTAAAAAAAAATCTCACGTACCCCTTGGCATACCTTCAAGTACCCCCAGGGGTACACGTACCCCCATTTGAGAACCACTGTTGTAGTGGATTGTCCAGAGCTTAAACAGCAACAAAAGTGAATTTAGTACAACAAGTTTATTTTCTCATAGTCAAAAGTGCATAAGTTGGATTGTTTTGTCCCTGCAAACAAACGGCCGTCCTCCGGAGGACTCACAAAAAGCAATCTCTCTCGAGTCCCGGTCTCCTGCCATTTTTATCTGTCTCTTCGTACGTCTCTCTTGTGGTCTTCGACATGTTTCTTTTTGCGACATCCTTGGATCCCTTAATCATACTTAGACAATCAAAACATTCTGTAGACAGGTTGGCACGACTTAATATTCACTTTTGTCCCACACCCGGTACATTCAATGGCACAAAATAGAAGAGAAATTAAATGAGCGTACATTCTTGACAAGACATGAAATATAGTTCAAAGGTCAGAAATTCTACGACAATATAATATATATTTGTTTGATCCCCTTTTTGCAGCCTCGAAGGCGTACCCGTAGCTTATGATCACTTACGGATTGTGGGCCAGCAAGGAAGCATTCATGATGACAGCGGCTACATCCACATGGACATACAGGCCGACTTCATTATATTCCAACCTACCAAGGGACAAAGACTGCTGGTGAGTATCACAGCCATTTACTTTACATCAGGGTTGTCACCAAACCACCATTTAAGTACTTGAGACCGATACCTGTTTGATACCTAGATCAAATTAAAGAAAAACTAAGACAGTGTACTTTTGAATTCACTACTTTATTGAAAAGTGTTTTAATGTGTCAAGTATTTAAGATAACATCTTTTTGCACCAAACTTAAATTGTGTTACATATTCAAAAAGAACAGCAGTGTTTCATAACCTCCCAGTTAGGGATGTAACCATATGGAAATTTCATACCACGGTTGTGACCAACATTTTTATAGTATTGTTGAATGTGCTCAAAAAAGAACTTAAACACACACCAAGATATTTTAACGTTTTGTTTAAAACAAAACATAAATAAACAATGAATGTCTTGGCTGAAGAAACTAAACTTCTGGCTTTTTAAGAGCCATTTGACGTTTAAATATATTTATTTTCTTCTGTTTTAATTTGTAAAGGTTTTAGGGGACAGGGCTTATTGATAAAGAAAAAAAGGGTGTTGGGTCACTTCACTTCCGGTTTATGGGATGTCACGCAAGTTCACACTTCCTTTTCTCATTATATTTTCAAGTATATATCGATAACTTGTAGGTTCACTCTTAATTGCTCAGACAGTAATGTGTTGATACAAGTTTGGATTGTATTATATTGGTCGATACCGATAACTATAGATATTTTTATGACTTCTCAAAAATAAGGACCAGGAGAAATTATTTTAAATTTAAACATTTTTATTGAAATTGTAGCCCTAACCCTTGTCTCTTAAAGGCCTACTGAAAGCCACTACTACCAACCACGCAGTCTGATAGTTTATATATCAATGATGAAATCTTAACATTGCAACACATGCCAATACGGCCGGGTTAACTTATAAAGTGACATTTTAAAATTCCCGCCACACTTCCGGTTGAAAAACTCCTTTGGATATGATTTATGCGCGTGACGTCACAAAATCCACGGAGGTGGTTGTACCCCATCTGACCCGATATAAAAACCTCTTGTTTTCTTCGACAAAATTCCACAGTATTCTGGACATCTGTGTTGGTGAATCTTTTGCAATTTGTTTAATGAACAATGGAGGCTGCAAAGAAGAACGTTGTAGGTGGGATCGATCGGTGTATTAGCGGCTATGTACAATACTTACAGCAACACAACAAGGACTACTTACTACGCCTAGCCGATGCTTGCCGCCAAACCCACGGATGAAGTCCTTCGTCGCGCCGTCGATCGCTGGAACGCAGGTGAGCACGGCTGTTGATGGGAAGATGAGGGCTGGCTGGCATAAGTGGAGCGCTAATGTTTTTATCATAGTTCTGTGAGGTCCGGTTGCTAAACTAGCCTTAGCGTCGTTAGCAACAGCATTGTTAAGCCTTACCAGGCTGAGAATTTTTAACCGTGTAGTTACATGTACATGGTTTAATAGTATTGTTGATCTTCGGTCTATCCTTCCAGTCAGGGGTTTATTTATTTTGTTTCTATCTTCATTTGAGAACGATGCTATCACGTTAGCTCAGTAGCTAAGTGTGTCACCGATGTATTGTCGTGGAGATAAAAGTCACTGTGAATGTCCATTTCGCGTTCTCGACTCATTTTCAAGAGGATATAGTATCCGAGGTGGTTTAAAATACAAATCCGTGATCCACAATAGAAAAAGGAGAGAGTGTGGAATCCAATGAGCCAGCTTGTACCTAAGTTACGGTCAGAGCGAAAAAAGATACGTCCATCACTGCCTCTCTAGTCCTTCACTGTAACGTTCCTCATCTACGAATCTTTCATCCTCGCTCAAATTAATGGGGTAATCGTCGCTTTGTCGCTCCGAATCTCTCGCTCCATTGTAAACAACGGGGAATTGTGAGGAATACTAGCTCCTGTGACGTCACGCTACTTCCGGTACAGGCAAGGCTTTTTTTTATCAGCGAGCAAAAGTTGCGAACTTTATCGTTGATTTTCTCTACTAAATCCTTTCAGCAAAAATATGGCAATATCGCGAAATGATCAAGTATGACACATAGAATGGATCTGCTATTCCCGTTTAAATAAAAAAAAATCATTTCAGTAGGCCTTTAATTGCTCAGACAGTAATGTGTTGATACAAGGTTGGATTGTATTATATTGGTCGATACTGGTAATTATAGATATTTTTATGACCTCTCAAAAATAAGGACCAGGAGAAATTATTTTAAATTTAAACATTTTTATTGAAATTGTAACCCTAACCCTTGCCTCTTAAGGCCCAAGCTGTTTGTTTACATGCTTTTTTTAAATTTCTCTTTGCTATTTGGGCTTATTGGACCCTAATTAGAATAACAACTAAGAATCATCTTTTGATATGATGTACTTAGTCCATAAGTACACAAATGTGTACTTAATGTTTAGTGACATGCTAATTCTTATTTTTATACTTTTTTTTCTTCCCAAATTCCATTGTATGTTATACTCTTCTGACACCACCAGATGGCAGTATAAGTGTCCATATAAGCACATAAGACCCCAATTCAGTAGTGTACACAATTTTGTAAATAAGAGCTAAAAGGTGCTGTCCACGCATGTGGCCACTAAGCCTTTAGAGGTTGTTAAACTGTAGCGATTTTAGTCTTTAGACCTACAGTATAAGAACATAGTTGAGTGGGAACCAGCCGATGAAATGGTATGTTGAAAAAAAAACATACATTGAAAAAAATCTGCGCACAGACAAGAATTAACAGTTTGCTGTTGCATACAAAGTGCAATGGTGGATAAGGTTGCCACAACCATTAATAAAACGAAAGGCACGGTGATATACAGTATCCCGTTTTTTCAGATAAGTGTCGGGTGCATTAAAAAAAAAGCAAGTCTCCATAATCTAGCAAAGACATGAAAGTGATCAGGATCAATCGTTTTCTAACTTGTAAAAACAAGGCTGTGTAAAGAAAAAAAAACATTTAGTTTTTGGCTTAGACACAAGTTTTTCTATCTGTGATTTAAAGGACAAGTTCTCATCAATAACAATCCCCAAATACTTATATGTGGTGACCATTTTAAGTTGATAGTTTTGGAATGTTCAATGGCAGTTGTTTACCATTTGAAATAGGGCTGGGCGATTTGGCCTTTTATTAATATCTCAATATTTTTAGGCCATGTCACGATACACGATATATATCTGGATATTTTGCCTCAGCCTTGAATGAACACTTGATGCATATAATCACAGCAGTATGATGATTCTATGTGTCTACATTAAAACATTCTTCTTCATACTGCATTAATATATGCTACTTTTAAACTTTCATGCAGAGAGGGAAATCACAACTAAGTCAATTTAGCAAAAGTGTATTTATGAAACAGTTATTAAGCAGTGGCACAAACATTCATGTCATTTCCAAAACAGAAAGTACATTTAAAAACAAGCTATTAGTGCACTTTTGTGCATGATGTCACTAAGATGACATATCCAAACAACACTAAATTAAAGTGCGCTTTTTGTACAGAACGCCACTACAATAGTTTAAAACAAATAAAGTGCACTTTTGTGCATGATGTCACACAAGATATTTCAATAAGTGTCAAATAAAAATGAGCTGCATAATAGGAAATCAAATAGTTTATGTCCTTCACTATGTGGTAGCTTCCTGCGGACGTTATCGCCTTTTGTTGTTGACTATTTTTTTCATACGGTGTCGATGTGGAAATGGTTGCTTAGGCATTTTGTTGGTGTGGCACCGAACGGAGATGTTGACATGTGGAGTTTCAAGCACTCTTCATTCTCTAGCGGGTGACTTTTCAAATGATGCTACTAGAGATGTCTGATAAATGCTTTAAAATGTAATATCGGAAATTATCGGTATCATTTTTTTACTATCGGTATTGTTTGTTTTTTTTTATTTACATTTTTTTTTTTTTTTAATCACCATAAAAAACACAAGATACACTTACAATTAGTGCACCAACCCAAAAATCCTCCCTCCCCCATTTACACTCATTCACACAAAAGGGTTGTTTCTTTCTGTTATTAATATTCTGGTTCCTACATTATATATCAATATATATCAATACAGTCTGCAAGGGATACAGTCCGTAAGCACACATGATTGTGCGTGCTGCTGCTCCACTAATAGTACTAACCTTTAACAGTTAATTTTACTCATTTTCATTAATTACTAGTTTCTATGTAACTGTTTTACTTTCTTTTTTATTCAAGAAAATGTTTTTAATTTATTTATCTTATTTTATTTTATTATTATTTTTTAAAAGTACCTTATCTTCACCATACCTGGTTGTCTAAATTAGGCATAATAATGTGTTAATTCCACGACTGTATATATATCGGTATCTGTTGATATCGGAGTTGGATATCGGATATCGGCAAAAAAGCCATTATCGGACATCCCTAGATGCTACACATTAGCAGTGCTGATACTTTTTGTAGCAACGCTTTTGCCGCATACTTGACATATTACGGTTGTCTGTTCAACATCTTCCCGCTTGAAGCCAAGCCACCGCCAGACGATGGACCCCCTGCTGTTTTTCTTGGGAATTAATTCTTCTTTCATTTGTTACCAGATTCGCACCTTCTTTCTCTCGTATTACCAGCTAACGTTTTCCCATGCCGCTACCTCTATGCTCCGCGAGGGCGTATACGTATGTGACGTGTGTAAGAAGGTGCGCTTGTTTTATGTCTCTGTGAGAAGGAGAGACCAGAAAGAGTGAGAAGAGCCTGTAGTGTAATGCCCGCAGCTAAAAGCAACTGCGTGAGAACGTATACTCCAATATCACCATATAGTCATTTTCTATATCGCACAGAGACAAACCCGCGTTATATCGAGTACATTCCATATATCGCCCAGCCCTAATTTGAAATAGCATCACCGTAGGTTTTTCTGCATTTAGCAATAGTCTGAGCTGAGTTAGCTGGGACTGAACAACATCAAAAGCAGACTGCAGAAGCTCAAGGGTTCGCGATACAGCAGGTGGTGAACAATATATGATGCGCATCTGCATAAAAATGGAACACATTATTACAGAGATTATTTGCATCAAAAACGGACCTAATATGGAACCCTGAGGTACGCCCTTTAATACAGGGAGAAAAGGCAAAGAAGACCCAGCAAAAGTGAAACCAAAGTGCCAAATCTGCATTCGTGACAGGCTTCCACAAATAAGTAAATATATTGTTGCAGCTCGGAGAGGAAAAAATATTGTTCGGTGTTTGGTATTGACGATACTGAATCGATGTATTTTTTGTGTGGTATCAATACCCAATAAGGATATTTTCATGTAATTGTGTTTCTGCCTCCCCAGGGAAAGGTAAACAAACTGGGTGTGAGTCACGTGGGCTGCCTGGTGCACGGCTGCTTCAACGCCAGCATCCCCCGGCCAAACCTGGTTCCCGTGGAAACCTGGCGGGATGGGGGGCCCAGGATTGGCGCTGAGCTGAAGTTCGAGGTGACTGCGCTTGATGCCGACACTGCGGGAGTGCTGCTAATAAGAGGGAAACTGGAGAGAGCGACGTATGTGTGTACATAAATGGTGTGCATACTTGCCAACCTTCAGACCTCCGAATTTGGGAGATTGGGGGGTTAAGGGGGAGGAGTATATTTATTGCTAGAATTCACTGAAATTAAAGTGTTTCTTTTATATATATATATATATATATATATATATATATATATATATATATATATATATATATATATATATATATATATATATATATATATATTAGGGATGTCCGATAATGGCTTTTTGCCGATATTCCGATATTGTCCAACTCTTTAATTACCGATACCGATATCAACCGATACCGATATCAACCGATACCGATATCAACCGATATATGCAGTCGTGGAATTAACACATTATTATGCCTAATTTGGACAACCATGTATGATGAAGATAAGGTACTTTTTTAAAAAAATAATAAAATAAGATAACTAAATTAAAAACATTTTCTTGAATAAAAAAGAAAGTAAAACAATATAAAAACAGTTACATAGAAACTAGTAATTAATGAAAATGAGTAAAATTAACTGTTAAAGGTTAGTATTATTAGTGGAGCAGCAGCACGCACAATCACGTGTGCTTACGGACTGTATCCCTTGCAGACTGTATTGATATATATTGATATATCATGTAGGAACCAGAATATTGATAATAGAAAGAAATGGGGGAAGGGAGGTTTTTTGGGTTGGTGCACTAATTGTAAGTGTATCTTGTGTTTTTTATGTTGATTTCATAAAAAAAAAAAACCAGATACAGATAATAAAAAAAACGATACCAATAATTTCCGATATTACATTTTAACGCATTTATCGGCCGATAATATCGGACATCCCTAATATATATATATATATATATATTAGGTATATATATATATATATATTAGGGATATATATATATATATATATATATATATATACATATATATATATATATATATATTAGGGATGTGGGGAAAAATCGATTGGGTTTCAAATCGTGATTCTCACGTTGTGCGATTCTCATTTTTAAAAAATCGATTTTTTTAAATTCATGGATTTATTAAAATATTTTTATTTTTATTTAATTATTTTTTTTCAGTAATCAATCCATCAAAACAATACACAGCAATACCATAACAATGCAATCCAATTCCAAAACCACACCCGACCCAGCAACACTCAGAAGTGCAATAAACAGAGCAATTGAGAGGAGACACAAACACCACACAGAACAAACCAAAAGTAGTGAAACAAAAATGAATATCATCAACAACAGTATCAATATTAGTTTCAATTTCAACATAGCAGTGATTAAAAATCCCTAATTGACATTATCATTAGACATTTATAAAAATAATTAAAAGAACAATAGTGTCACAGTGGCTTACACTTGCATCGCATCTCATAAGCTTGACAACACACTGTGTCCAATATTTTCACAAAGATAAAATAAGTCATATTTTTCGTTCATTTAATAGTTAAAACAAATTGACATTATTGCAATCAGTTGATAAAATATTGTCCTTTACAACTACCGTACTCTGCTTGCATGTCAGCAGACGGGTAGATCCTGCTGAAATCCTATGTATTGAATGAATAGACAATCCTTTTGAATCGGGAAAATATCGTTTTTGAATCGAGAATCGTGTTGAATTGAAAAAAAATCGATTTTGAATCGAATCGTGACCCCAAGAATCGATATTGAATCGAATTGTGGGACACCCAAAGATTCACGATATAGTACAGTAAACAGTAATGAAAACACAGTTGTTCTACTAACTGTACTGTACTTGCTGCTTACTTTAAAAAGAAAAAAAAAACACTCTCCTTTCACTATTTGAGTAGCTTTTGTTCTGCCATTTGAGTACTGGCGAGCGATCTCTGAATCCGGGAACATATCCTTCACGGATTTGTTGAAAACATCCGCAAATGAGAACGGAATGTTGCTTGCCGCCTTGTGCTTCTCTGGCCGTTCATGAGTGACTATATCCATTCGGCCACCGTGTTATGGGTTATAGATAAACCTATGGATAACGGAGACATATATAATAGTCTCCTTTTCCGGTTAGAGGACGCTAAAGGCAGTGCCTTTAAGGCACGCCCCCAATATTGTTTGTCCGGCTGGAAATTTTGGATATTACTACTTGCCGTAGTTTTGAAGCAATGCATGATGGGAATCCGCATGTTGTGTGTCAGTGTATTAACGCGCCGGCTGGAAATAGCTCCGTGCCTGCCTACTTTATGGGTTATAGATAAACCTATGGATAACGGAGACATATATAATAGTCTCCTTTTCAGGTGAGAGAGGACGCTAAAGGCAGTGCCTTTAAGGCACACCCCCAATATAGTTGTCCGGCTGGAAATCGGGAGGTTTTCGGGAGAATGGTTGTCCCGGGAGATTTTCGGGAGAGGCACTGAAATTCGGGAGTCTCGCGGAAAATTCGGGAGGGTTGGCAAGTATGATGGTGTGTCTTCCTAAGCTTGGTGTTCAAAGATCAATGTGTGCTTTATCTCAGGGTTCAAGAACTCTTGGCTATGACTGAGAACTCAGAATTGGGCGTCTCTGTTAGCCAACTTGAGCGACAAGAACCAGAACCTACTGAAGAATCTACCGTGGAAGATTCTCCCAAGAAGAAGAAGAAGAAAAAGAAAATAAAGGAAGAAGTCATAGAAGAAGAACTAGTGCAGCTCGACAACAATGCCACTCCAGAGCCCAACAGAACCGAGGATGAGGCAAACAGCAGCGAACCCGGTGAGAGGAAGAAGAAGAAGAAAAAGAAGAAAGATAAAATCAAAGAAGAAGCAACAGAAGAGGAAATAATGCAGTATGACAGTAATGTCACATTAGAGCCCAGCAGAACAGAGATTGATGTTAACTGCAGCGAACCTGGTAAGAAGAAAAAGGAGAAAATAATAAAAGAAGAGGAGGAGCCGGTTCAGATTTCTCCCCCTGAGATCCACGCCAGCGACTCCAGCGGTTACCTTAGTGACAAGCCCAGCAAAAAGAGGAAACACAAAACGGAGAGCCAAGACGTCCTGCCGGGTTTGAGTCAAAGTTCACCAAAATCCAAGAAGAGGAAAAGGGACATTGTGTGAAGAAACACTCTCAGGAAACTTGTGTAGTGCCTTCATGACGAACAGCCCGGAGCATCCCAGGAATGCTATTCCCTCTTTTGACCTGATGGGGGCGCAAGACTGCAAGTAAAGACATTTTTCATGTGAGTAAAATACAGTAACGCCCATCCGACTCGAGCAAAACAAAACAAAATCACGTCATCACCGCCGGTCCAAAGAAGAGTTTTGAACAGTTTTCTAAGGACTAATGTGAAATGTCCGACAAAGTGACTGTAGGAATAGCTCCCAAAGAATATGCAAAATAAATATATACTGACATAAAAAAAACAAGTTTATTTCTCATTAATGCCGGAAATCTGGTGACAACATATTCTTCACAGTCTCATGCTGACCAGGGAGTGTCAAGTGATGAAGCGTCGAGAGACAGCCTAAAGATGTTTTCTTTACCTCCTACCTCCGTGTGCGCACACAAATCCTGCCTTTCAGCAGGGAGTCTAATTAGCGGTGCGGTGCAAAGAGCTTATCAGGAGCCGCCTAAACAGCAGAGATAAGGAGACGCACTTAAATCGCCGCCTCTTCATCCTTCACTCCTGATCATTGCGTTGCCACTATGGGCCAACACTTGATGTTCCTTTAAATTCCATGATATCTTAATCACTGATTGTCACACAAGTAAACAACTGGGAAAAAAAAACATTTGGACTGCTATGTTAGGAACCCTTATGGCCTACACATAAGCACATTTCATGCAATATTACAAATAACACTCATTATTGTACCAAAAAAACACAAACCTTGATAAATTGCATCGTCATAACACCTACAAAATAAAACCACAGCCTAAAACAAACACAATAGCAGTGCTTTAATAAGTCAACTAAGCATTTCCTGAAGGGTTACTATATTGCCAAGTTATAGATCACAGACTAAAAGATAGAGATTCAGTAATAGCAGATAAATGGGGAGCATGTAGAATGTTTAGCAAACATAATGCAGTGTTTCCCACACATTCATTTATTTGTGGCGGCCCGCCACGAAAGAATTACGTCCGCCACAAATACTTTTTGTTTTTTTGGTCCTGTCCAGTTTCTCAGGCAAATCATATAGTTGATGTAGATGCCCATATAGGCTGTTCAGATTTACTTTACAAAAGAGAAGTGTAGGATACTTCTCTTTTTGCCTTATTTGTATTTGACCACTACTGTTTTCTGTTTATTTGTTACTGACTGTGGCAGGACACCTCTGCCTCTGTTTCACTTTATGTTGCTGGTAAATAATATGGTTGTAGTAGTAGGCTGAAGTTAAATTATTTAGTATGCACTAATTAAAGGGACAGAGCTTTAAGAGACATTTTAGCTTTTATATTTTATAAGATATAAGAACCACAATTAATAAATATATTTCAGTGAATAACTTATTGTTCAAGTCTGTATATAATTATGTACATAAAGTGTTGTAATTATATTGTAAAATGAATGGATGGATGGACGTTTAAAACAAAACTGTTATTATTAATTAGTAAGTATACATTTTTTTTAGCCTTTTTAGAGAAAATCTTATCATTGTAGTAAATTATGCAAATTACTCGATTATGTCATGGTGACCACGCCCATAGCCACGCCCCCACCTCCACAGGTATCTTGGCAGTTTATGGGAAACACTGTAATGAATGTTCTTTATATGTCTGGAATCTGAAAGTGCTACAGAGTGGCGGGAGACAAGCAAGAGACAATTAAAATGTGATTAAAAAGTATTATAAAGCAACGTCAGTAAAATTTAAAATGAGACCTTTCAGTGTTTTTTTTTGCAAAAGGCAAATTATTCTTTGTTAAAATCAGAATAATCACAGTTATAACCTGCTTGCATATTTTAAATGAACTTAACCACCCTGATATTTGGACACACATTCAATTTTATTTTTTAAAAATGTCGTCCATACATTTAAAAAGTGTTACTTGAATGCACTACATTTATTTGCTCAGATTTAGGTAACAGTTTTATCCAGTCAGGTTGTATTTTGGAATAAAATTAGCCATCGAGCACACCTGTCACTCATCTTTGCACTGGCGTATAAATTGACCTGATCACTGACCTGATATTAACCATCTTCGGTACATTCGATTGTGATCAATCTGCGTAAATACACGATTATTAGGTTTTTTTTTTTTTTTTAATACATTTTTTTTTTTTTTTTTTTTTTTTTTTTTAATAAACCTTTATTTATAAACTGCAACATGTACAAGCAGCTGAGAAACAATAATCAAAATAAGTATGGTGCCAGTATGCTGTTTTTTTCCAATAAAATACTGGATAGGATAGAAATGTAGTTTGTCTCTTTTATCCGATAATCGATTAATCTAAGTAATAATCGACAGATTAATCGATTATCAAATTAATCGTTAGTTGCAGCCCCACTCTAGTCATGTATGGATGTACTTTGTGGACGCCGTCTGCTCCACACGTTGTAAGTCTTTGCTGTCGTCCAGCATTCTGTTTTTGTTTACTTTGCAGCCAGTTCAGTTTTAGTTTCATTTTGCATAACCATCCCTAAGCTTCAATGGCTTTTCTTAGCGGCACTCGCCTTTTTGTTTATTTTTGGTTTAAGCGTTAGATACCTTTTTTTACCTGCGCCCTGCCTCCCGCTGTCTTCTGCATGTTGTGATCACGACAAACATCTACAAAGCAATTAGCTACCGGGTGCCACCTACTGATATGAAAGAGTATTACACGGTTACTCTGCCGAGCTCTAGACAGTGGAGACACTCAACAACGGCACATTTGTGGGTTATAATTTGTCATGATCCGTGGCCCGGATCAAGTTTTGGTATTTTCTGTTAGTTTTGGACTCTCTCTGTGTCTGTTTTGTGCACCCTTGAGTTTGTTTTAGTTACCATGGTTGCTTATTATTTTCACCTGCCTCTGATTGGTGTTCGGGATGCTCACCTGTTCCCCGAGCACTAATCAGAGGCATTATTTAAAGGCCTACTGAAAGCCACTACTACCGACCACGCAGTCTTGATAGTTTATATATCAACACATGCCAATACGGCCGGGTTAACTTATAAAGTGCCATTTTAAATTTCCCGGGGAACTTCCGGTTCAAAACGCCTTTGGAGGATGACGTATGCGCGTGACGTCGCGAGGTCCACGGAAGTGTTTGGACCCTATTGGACACTCTGTTTTCTTCGACAAAATTCCACAGTATTCTGGACATCTGTGTTGGTGAATCTTTTGCAATTTGTTTAATGAACAATGGAGGCTGCAAAGAAGAACGTTGTAGGTGGGATCGGTGTATTAGCGGCTGGCTGTAGCAACACAACAAGGAGGACTTTGTTGGATAGCAGACGCTAGCGCCGGCGACCTCACCTTGACTTCCTACGTCTCCGGGCCGCCGACCGCATCGTCGATCGCTGGAACGCAGGTGAGCACGGGTGTTGATGAGCAGATGAGGGCTGGCTGGCGTAGGTGGAGCTCTAATGTTTTTATCATAGCTCTGACGAGGTCCCGTTGCTAAGTTAGCGTCGTTAGCAACAGCATTGCCAGGCTTCGACAGGCGGCACAGCATTAGCCGTGTATTTACATGTCCAGTGTTTGGTTCGGTGTCTCCTGATAATAGTATTGTTGATCTTCTGTCTATCCTTCCAGTCAGGGATTTATTTATTTTGTTTCTATCTGCATTTGAGACAGACGCTATCACGTTAGCTCATGCTAAAGAGCTTCGTCGATGTATTGTCGTGGAGGTAAAAGTCACTGTGAATGTCCATTTCGCCTTCTCGACTCTCATTTTCAAGAGGATATAGTATCCCAGGTGGTTTAAAATACAAATCCGTGATCCACAATAGAAAAAGGAGAGTGTGGATTCCAATGAGCCAGCTTGTACCTAAGTTACGGTCAGAGCGAAAAAAGATATCTCTTGAACTGCATTCTAGTCCGTCACTCTAACGTTCCTCATCCACGAATCTTTCATCCTCGCTCAAATTAATGGGGTAATCGTCGCTTCCTCGCTCCGAATATCTCTCGCTCCATTGTAAACAACGGGGAATTGTGAGCAGCACTACCGCCTGTGACGTCACGCTACTTCCGGTAGGGGCAAGGTTTTTTTTTTTTTATCAGCGAGCAAAAGTTGCGAACTTTATCGTCGATTTTCTCTACTAAATCCTTTCAGCAAAAATATGGCAATATCGCGAAATGATCAAGTATGACACATAGAATGGATCTGCTATTCCCGTTTAAATTTAAAAAAATCATTTCAGTAGGCCTTTAAGCCTGCCTTTGCCGGTCAGTCTGGCCTGGCTTCATTGTTTGCTTATGCTACAGTTACGTGAGTATTCCTCGTCTTCTTGCCTATGCTGAAGTGTTAGCCTTAGCTTCGAGTGCGATCGGCACATTTTTCCTCCGGCTTTTTTTTCTCCAGTTTTTGGTACTTGTTTGACTTCATGTTCCTACCCGCACGTCCTGTCCCGAGTGGTCCGTTTGCATCCCGGGGAAACAAACCTTGCTGCAAGCTGCGACCCCCCCTGCACGTAACAATAATTACCGGTTTGCAAAAAAATATTTTTAATCCATTTAGGTGAAATTACACAAAATCCCACGGCATACCAGTGGTTGAAAAGCACTGCACTAATAGCAAGAGTGATCTGTAATATTTGTTACAACATCCCCATAATAATAGCTAAATATCTGACTCATTTAGGCTCTGTTGACCTCCGTCTGCCTTTTGCCTCATGTCACCTGGATCCTGTGTGCACCTGCGCTCCCACCACCCCGCCATCGCCTCATTTGTCTTGTCATTCCTGCTATCTCCCCCTCATCCCTCCCCTTCCTCATCCACGCAGCTTTTCCTCTCTCCTCCTTGTTCCCCTGATTTATTGGAGGCGGAGTGCAGTTCACACACATTCCACTACAGACTCCCCTCCTGCCACTGGACCCCCATATCTAGGCACGCTCGTTTATCTTCATGATCCTCTGACGGCCAGCAGGAGGAGGAGGAGGAGGAAAGAGTGTTGTTTTTGTTGCGCAGGCCAGCCCCGACGAGCTTTCCGTCACGTTTATTGTGTGTAAGTTGTCTTTGTGTCACGGTTTCCATGCCTGGCGGGTACCTGCAGACTTGTTAGCGTCTTTAAGTAGAGAAGTTGAGAACACACACTCGGCACGCTGGCATACGCACAAGCCACAATCGACAAATCTCCATCCCAACACACCCCACTTTGGGCCGGATAATTAGTAACGTGTCCGGCCTCTCAAGCCCCCCGTCCCCCCCCCGTCCCAGAGCCCCAAATGGCAGCAGCTCATAAAACTTAAGTGTTCCACCAGTCAGAGCAGTGCAACTGCGGCCATTAATCGCCCCGCACGACCCGGGCAGGAGTTGAATGGTATCAAAGCTCGTCTCTCGCAGTCGTACTGACATCCGTGAAATCCCTTTATGGCCCTTTCGAAGGTATTTCTGGCACCTCTGCTTTTTATTGTTCCGATCAGCCCTTCAGGTAGGCAGGGATACACACACAGACACACACACACACACACACAGACACACACTCTGGTTCAAGTTGTCAGCTCTTTCCCAAGGGTTCAATGTCCAAACACACACAATTAACCCTGAAAGTAAACCGTTACTTTTGGGTTGTTGGGCCGGATTCCAGTAGTTGCTTCAGTTCCCTGGCAGCCAACTCATTAACGCGCCTCAGTAAAAAGGGATTGCGTGAGTTTGTGCACGCAGTAATACAGTAATTACACTACCGTTCAAAAGTTTGGGGTCACCCAAACAATTTTGTGGAATAGCCTTCATTTCTAAGAACAAGAATAGACTGTGGAGTTTCAGATGAAAGTTCTCTTTTTCTGGCCATTTTGAGCGTTTAATTGACCCCGCAAATGTGATGCTCCAGAAACTCAATCTGCTCAAAGGAAGGTCAGTTTTGTAGCTTCTGTAACCAGCTAAAGTGTTTTCAGATGTGTGAACATGATTGCACAAGGGTTTTCTAATCATCAATTAGCCTTCTGAGCCAATGAGCAAACACATTGTACCATTAGAACACTGGAGTGATAGTTGCTGGAAATGGGCCTCTATACACCTATGTAGATATTGCACCAAAAAGCAGACATTTGCAACTAGAATAGTCATTTACCACATTAGCAATGTATAGAGTGTATTTCTTTAAAGTTAAGACTAGTTTAAATTTATCTTCATTGAAAAGTACAGTGCTTTTCCTTCAAAAATAAGGACATTTCAATGTGACCCCAAACTTTTGAACGGTAGTGTATGTAATCAAATAGTCATGCAATGCTGTGAAAGTAATAATTGAATAAAGTAGTCATGTAATAATGTGGTAAAGTTATATTACTATGGAGTTAAGTAATGAAGTGATGATGTACTAAGGTAATAAAATAATGCAAATATGCAATGTAATGTAATAAAGTAATTATTAGGGATGTCCGATAATGGCTTTTTGCCGATATCCGATATTCCGATATTGTCCAACTCTTTAATTACCGATACCGACATCAACCGATATATGCAGTCGTGGAATTAACACATTATTATGCCTAATTTGGACAACCATGTATGGTGAAGATAAGGTACTTTAAAAAAAAAAAAAAAAATAAGATAACTAAATTAAAAACATTTTCTTGAATGAAAAAAGAAAGTAAAACAATATAAAAACAGTTACATAGAAACTAGTAATTAATGAAAATGAGTAAAATTAAGTGTTAAAGGTTAGTACTATTAGTGGAGCAGCAGCACGCACAATCATGTGTGCTTACGGACTGTATCCCTTGCAGACTGTATTGATATATATTGATATATAATGTAGGAACCAGAATATTGATAACAGAAAGAAATGGGGGGAGGGAGGTTTTTTGGGTTGGTGCACTAATTGTAAGTGTATCTTGTGTTTTTTATGTTGATTTAATAAAATAAAAAAAACAGATACAGATAATAAAAAAAACGATACCGATAATTTCCGATATTACATTTTAACGCATTTATCGGCCGATAAATAAATATAAATAAAAAAGAGCCATCAATCTGTCAATCCGAAACGACGCCCGCACGGCAGTGATGCAGTACCGCCTGAGGTATCGAAGGTCACGGGTTTTGCCGCTTACATGCAGTGATGGCCGATATTATCGGACATCCCTAGTAATTATGTATTCATTCTGTAATAAATTATGTAATTGAGCACTTGAGTAATGTACTTAAGCAATTAGTAATAGAGTACTTATGTAATAATGAGTAATTGAGTAAGTAGTAATTGAGAAATGATGTAATCAATCAATTGAATTAAAACATGTTTTAATGTAATAGTGTAATCATGCAATACTGTGAAAGTAATAATTTTATAAAATAAATATGCAATAATGTAGTAAAGTAATATTATGGAATTAAGTAATTATGTAATAAGGTAAGAAAATAATAATGTAAAGTAATTGGGTAATTTAATAAAGTAATAAAATATTTATGTATTAATGTCATGAAGTAATAATGTAATTATGCAATACTGTGAAAGTAATAATTTAATAAAATAAATATGCAATAATGTAGTAAAGTAATATGGAATTAAGTAATTATGTAATAAGGTAAGAAAATAATAATGTAAAGTAATTGTGTAATTTAATAAAGTAATACAAATATTTATGTATTAATGTCATAAAGTAATAATGTAATGTACTTATGTAAAAATGCAATTAAGTCATACAGTGATTATGTAATAGGGTAGTAAAGTTATGTAATAAAGAAAATATGTAATACTGTATTTTAGTCATCTATCTTGGTAATAAAGTCATGTAATGTAATAAAGTAATTATGTAATTGAGTACTTGAGTAATGTAGTTGACCAATTAGTAATAGAGTGCTTGAATAGTTAGTAATTGAGTACATAGTACTTGATTATTGAGTAAGTAGTAATTATGTAATCAATCAATTGAATTAAAACATGTTAATGTCATAATTTAATTATGTAATAAGGCAGTAAAGTAAGAATGTACTATTATATCAAATAAAAATTGTAATATCGTCAACCTGGTGAAATAATAATTTTTTGGGAATATTTTTGGGATTTTTCTTGAAACACAAACTTGACTTGACTTAGGTCACACACAGGACGTAGGCCGTTATCTCAAGGCTGTAGGCAACTAGGATGTAGGCCATTTTACCACAAGTGGCCGGCGTCACGAGGAGATCCATCCATCTATCGGAAGTCAGGTGGCGGGGGCAGCAGCCTAAGCAAAGAAGCCCAGACTTCCCTCACTTTGTCCTTGAAATTGTGTCCATAAAGGTTGTAAACAGAATGGGTGACACATGGCAGCCCTCACTGGACTTACTGACCAAGTTCTGACACTGACCATACCGGGACCCCATACTCCCTGAGCCCTCTCCACAGGACTTCCCGAGGGACACGGTCGAATGCCTTCTCCACGTCCACAAAGCACATGTAGACTGGTTGGGCAAACTCCCATGTGCCCTCGAACATCTTGCCAAGAGTATCGAGTCCACAGTTCCACGACCAGGACCAAAACCACACTGCTCTTCCTAAATCCCAGGTATGAATATCCGGCGACTTCGACAACTTAAACACATTTCTCTATTTCAACTGCTCCCAAAAACGTATGTGTGAGGTAGTCACCTGAAATTATTTTCACTTCACAGGTGTGCTTGAAGCTCATGGAGAGAATGCCAAGAGTGTGCAAAGGGTGGCTATTTTGAAGAAACTAGAATATAAAACATGTTTTCAGTTATTTTACCTTTTTTTTTGTTAAGTACCGTATTTTCCGGACTATAAGGCGCACTTAAAATCCTTCTTTCTTCTCAAAACCCGACAGTGCGCCTAATTTACGGAATAATTCTGGTTTTGCTTACCGACCTCAAAGCAATTTTATTTGGTACATGGTGTAATAAGTGTGGCCAGTAGATGACAGTCATACAGACTGCAATATGACTCAAGTAAACAACACCAACATTTTATATGTTCCATTGAAAATATAGAACATTACGCAGCGCTCAAAAATCCATCAAAATGTTTTAGTAGGACTTTGGTAAGCTATAAAGCCACACCACTTGATGTGCTTCAACATAGGAGTATTATTATGGTGTGTGTATAAGGTAAGACATATTATCTGCAGTTTAGTTTCGCAATACTATGCAAAAGCAACTTTTCTTACTTTCTGGTACCTGCTGATCTGTATTTGGGATCTGCATAAGTCCTGAAAAATTGTGCACGTTTGCCTTTGTGGTCGATAATCTTCTTCTTCTCTTCTTGTTATGTGACATTCATCCTCCGCTGTTGCCATTTCTAATATAAAGTAGTAGAGATGTCCGATAATATCGGTCTGCCGATATTATCGGCCGATAAATGCGTTAAAATGTAATATCGGAAATTATCAATATCATTTTTTTTATTATCAGTATCGTTTTTTTGTTTTGTTTTTTTTTTGTTTTTTTTTATTAAATCCACATAAAAAACACAAGATACACTTACAATTAGTGCACCAACCCAAAAAACCTCCCTCCCCCATTTACACTCATTCACACAAAAGGGTTGTTTCCTTCTGTTATTAATATTCTGGTTCCTACATTATATATCAATATATATCAATGCAGTCTGCAAGGGATACAGTCTGTAAGCACACATGATTGTGCGTGCTGCTGGTCCACTAATAATACTAACCTTTAACAGTTAATTTTACAAATTTTCATTAATTACTAGTTTCTATGTAACTTTTTTTATATTGTTTTACTTTCTTTTTTATTCAAGAAAATGTTTTTAATTTATTTATCTTATTTTATTTGATTCATTTTTTTAAAAAGTACCTTATCTTCACCATACCTGGTTGTCCAAATTAGGCATAATAATGTGTTAATTCCACGACTGTATATATCGGTTGATATCGGTATCGGTTGATATCGGTATCAGTAATTAAAGAGTTGGACAATATCGGCAAAAAGCCATTATCGGACATCCCTATAAAGTAGTGTAAAGTTCTTACTTATATCTGTCAGTAAACTCGCCATGAAAGCACTAAAACATACCGGTGTAGTGAGTTGACATTATTCACCCAAGGAACTTCAGTTATTAGAGAGTTCCGCTCGGACGGTTTTTCCCGTTATTGATTGAAGTAAAGTGTGAATGTCATTAAAACAGTTAGCTCCGTCTTTTGACACTTCTTCCACCCCCGTCCTTGCACGCTACACCGCTACAACAAAGATGACGGGGAGAAGACGCTGTCGAAGTGGAGGCACGTAAATAAGACCGCCCACAAAACGGCGCGTCCTGAAGCGACTGTCAGAAAGCGACTTGAAGATGATCTGTAAAAAATCATCTATGCAACATTTTGTCCAAAGAACCACCATTACATGTTATGTAGACCACAAGGAAGTCTTTTACATTTAGAAAATAATCATAATAATATGACTCCTTTCAGGCCTGGCCCTAACCAATCTGGCGCCCTAGGCAAGATTTTAGGTGGCGCCCCCCCACATCGGCAGTGAAGTGTATATACTCACAAGAAGCCGAATAGCTTTGTCTTTGACCTTTTTTTTTACTTAAAGAAAGCAAATTAACATATTATATGAGAATGTTATGATTATCTTTAACCGAATCACAGCAGTGCTCAAATTTAAAAAACAGCATTCCTTCTCATGTGATATTGCTTAATTAACATTAATGATGTGCACTTTAAGAACTAGGCTTACAACTATACCTAATATATAAAGGGGTGGAAAAGTGACTATTACCTGCAGGGCAAACATTAGCTAACCAGAAGGCAATAACAATGTAAACATAAAACACCTGCTTAAAAGATCTAATACAAATGTCCCTGAGGAATGTAAGGTGGGAGTACTGTAATTGCCTAACGTTACATTATTATTTTCCATAACAATTTAGCCCCCTCCACAATATTAACCCGACGTTAAAACAGAACTAGCTATTTATTGATTAGCAATTGCCTAATCATGTAACATTAGCTTAATGCTAAAAAGCCAGGTTACTATCACATTCTGTAACAGACAAATAATTTAATGTAGGCTAACGTTACCTACCTGCTACCTCTGTCTTTTTCTCGTTTCTCCTCTTCTTTTCTCTTTTTTCTTCCCTGGGCACCTGACAGTTTTGGCCGTTTTGACATCTTGTGTTGATTTTTTGATGTGGTAACATCCATAAAGAGTCATGATACGGGAAGGGAGGCGGCGCACCGTGCCGGGGGAGGGGGGGGCGTAATGTTGTAACAAAAAATATTTCTATTAAATAGGCTTTACTTTGCATTTTAATTAACGTGGGATTATTTCATGTATTTAGAAATAATAGTACCAACTTTTTTTTTTTTTTTCCTCCAACATTTGTGGCACTGGCGTGGCGCCCCCTGATGGACGGCGCCCTTAGCATTTGCCTATACGGCCTATGCCACGGGCCGGCCCTGGGTCCAGGGCACAGATAGCAGGCCCATCAAAATTCCCGCCGGAATGTTCTAGTTCCAATTGTAATTTGCACATTTAAGTCATTTATTTACAGTCGTGTGTATTTATTTTTGTCCAATTCGACCTGCCATCCGATAAAAGCTAGATTTGTTGTAAAAGTCCTACTTATTTTTGTGTTTGGTTTCAAACGTTTGCCTTGTTGTAGAAAGACAGCAGCGACAGCCACCTCCTGGTTAGTCGCAGTACTGCATTTCTTATACAAAAATATTGTCGACTTTAGCGATTTTTTTCCCGCATAAGATTTGTTAAATGATTGTCGTCATACAGGCGATACAATTCTATTTGATGTTGTGATTATTCGTTATTCTACCGGCTGACTCGAGGGGTAAACGAAGAGGACTCCTCTGCACGGGTCCATCCCCATAAAGGGTGAGCGCGCACACACTTGAATTATTGGTTTTAATATGCGGCTCTTAACTCATTTTTTTACACCACACAGAATGTTGACGCAAGAAGGTGACTCCCTCCGCACGCATCAATAAAAGGTAAGTCATTTTATTTCA
>NC_084750.1:14986980-15024480 GCF_033978785.1 Entelurus aequoreus | reverse complement strand
TTTTTTGGATCCAAGCAAGATGGTGTTATCAGTGAAGATAGACTCTTCTACATTCTTATTGGGGCCTTTTTACTGTGGTCTCCAAAGTGAGGCCCAGGGGCCATTTGCGGCCTCTAGCTCTTTTTTTAACGTCCCGCAGCACATTTAAAGTTAAAGCATGAGGTCTTGTGCGGAATTTAATTGTTGAGATGCTCTGCGAAAAAGTGGTTTCAAGACATGTTTCAAAGATGCGTTATACGTCACACTTTATATTTTAGTCGACAAAATTTACTGTCATTTCCGTCGACTAAAATGTGGAGAAATTTAGCTAAATTAAATTGAAAATTAATTTGATGACTAAAATATGACTAAAACTATTTTACTGTCATTTTCGTCAACATGTGGAGAAATTTAGTCGACTAAAACTAAATTAATTTGATGACTAAAATATGACTAAAACTATTTCACTGTCATTTTCGTCGACTAAAATGTGGAGAAATTTAGTCGACTAAAACTAAATTAATTTAATAACTAAAATATGACTAAAACTATTTTACTGTCATTTTCGTCGACTAAAATGTGGAGAAATTTAGTGGACTAAAACTAAATAATTTGATATATAAAATATGACTAAAACTATTTTACTGTCATTTTCGTCGACTAAAATGTGACGAAATTTAGTCGACTAAAACTAAATTAATTTGATGACTAAAATATGACAAACTATTTTACTGTCATTTACGTCAACTAAAATGTGGAGAAATTTTGTCGACTAAAACTAAATTATTTTGATGACTAAAATATGACTCAAACTATTTTACTGTCATTTTCGTCGACTAAAATGTGGAGAAATTTAGTCGACTAAAACTAAATTAGTTGGATGACTAAAATATGACTAAAACTATTTTATTGTCATTTTCGTCGACTAAAATGTGTAGGAATTTAGTCGACTAAAACTAAATTAATTTAATGACTAAAACATGACTAAAACTATTTTATTGTCATTTTCGTCAACTAAAATGTGGAGGAATTTAGTCGACTAAAACTAAATTAATTTAATGACTAAAATATGACTAAAACTATTTTACTGTTTAAGTGGTTTCAAGACATGTTTCAAAGATGCGTTATACGTCACATTTTATATTTTAGTCGACAAAATTTGCTGTCATTTCCGTCGACTAAAATGTGGAGAAATTTAGTCGACTAAAACTAAATTAATTTAATCACTAAAATATGACAAACTATTTTACTGTCATTTTTGTCGACTCAGAGAAATTTAGTCGACTAAAACTAAATTAATTTAATGACTAAAATATGACTAAAACTATTTTACTGTCATTTCCGTCGACTAAAATGTGGAGAAATTTAGTCGACTAAAACTAAATTAATTTAATGACTAAAATATGACTAAAACTATTTTATTGTCATTTTCGTCGACTAAAATGTGTAGGAATTTAGTCGACTAAAACTAAATTAATTTAATGACTAAAATATGACTAAAACTATTTTATTGTCATTTTCGTCAACTAAAATGTGGAGAAATTTAGTCGACTAAAACTAAATTAATTTAATGACTAAAATATGACTAAAACTATTTTACTGTTTAAGTGGTTTCAAGACATGTTTCAAAGATGCGTTATACGTCACACTTTATATTTTAGTCGACAAAATTTACTGTCATTTCCGTCGACTAAAATGTGGAGAAATGTAGTCGACTAAAACTAAATTAATTTAATCACTAAAATATGACAAACTATTTTACTGTAATTTTTGTCGACTGAGAGAAATGTAGTCGACTAAAGCTAAATTAATTTGATGACTAAAATATGACTAAAACTATTTTACTGTCATTTCCGTCGACTAAAATGTGGAGAAATTTAGTCGACTAAAACTAAATTAATTTAATCACTAAAATATGACAAACTATTTTACTGTCATTTTTGTCGACTCAGAGAAATTTAGTCGACTAAAACTAAATTAATTTAATGACTAAAATATGACTAAAACTATTTTACTGTCATTTCCGTCGACTAAAATGTGGAGAAATTTAGTCGACTAAAACTAAATTAATTTAATGACTAAAATATGACTAAAACTATTTTATTGTCATTTTCGTCGACTAAAATGTGTAGGAATTTAGTCGACTAAAACTAAATTAATTTAATGACTAAAATATGACTAAAACTATTTTATTGTCATTTTCGTCAACTAAAATGTGGAGAAATTTAGTCGACTAAAACTAAATTAATTTAATGACTAAAATATGACTAAAACTATTTTACTGTTTAAGTGGTTTCAAGACATGTTTCAAAGATGCGTTATACGTCACACTTTATATTTTAGTCGACAAAATTTACTGTCATTTCCGTCGACTAAAATGTGGAGAAATGTAGTCGACTAAAACTAAATTAATTTAATCACTAAAATATGACAAACTATTTTACTGTAATTTTTGTCGACTGAGAGAAATGTAGTCGACTAAAGCTAAATTAATTTGATGACTAAAATATGACTAAAACTATTTTACTGTCATTTCCGTCGACTAAAATGTGGAGAAATTTAGTCGACTAAAACAAAATTAATTTAATGACTAAAATATGACTAAAACTATTTTATTGTCATTTTCGTCGACTAAAATGTGGAGAAATTTAGTCGACTAAAACTAAATGAATTTAATGACTAAAATATGACTAAAACTATTTTACTGTTATTTCCGTCGACTAAAATGTGGAGAAATGTAGTCGACTAAAACTAAATTAATTTAATCACTAAAATATGACAAACTATTTTACTGTCATTTTTGTCGACTCGGAGAAATGTAGTCGACTAAAGCTAAATTAAGTTGATGACTAAAATATGACTAAAACTATTTTACTGTCATTTCCGTCGACTAAAATGTGGAGAAATTTAGTCGACTAAAACTAAATTAATTTAATGACTAAAATATGACTAAAATTATTTTATTGTCATTTTCGTCGACTAAAATGTGGAGAAATTTAGTCGAGTAAAACTAAATTAATTTCATGACTAAAATATGACTAAAACTATTTTACTGTTATTTTCGGCAACATGTGGAGAAATTTAGTCGACTAAAACTAAATTAATTTAATGACTAAAATATGACTAAAACTATTTTACTGTCATTTCCGCCGACTAAAATGTGGAGAAATTTAGTCGACTAAAACTAAATTATTTTGATATATAAAATATGACTAAAACTATTTTACTGTTTAAGTGGTTTCAAGACATGTTTCAAAGATGCGTTATACGTCACACTTTATATTTTAGTCGACAAAATTTACTGTCATTTCCGTCGACTAAAATGTGGAGAAATGTAGTCGACTAAAACTAAATTAATTTAATCACTAAAATATGACAAACTATTTTCCTGTCATTTTTGTCGACTCGGAGAAATGTAGTCGACTAAAGCTAAATTAATTTGATGACTAAAATATGACTAAAACTGTTTTACTGTAATTTTTGTCGACTGAGAGAAATGTAGTCGACTAAAGCTAAATTAATTTGATGACGAAAATATGACTAAAACTATTTTACTGTCATTTCCGTCGACTAAAATGTGGAGAAATTTAGTCGACTAAAACAAAATTAATTTAATGACTAAAATATGACTAAAACTATTTTATTGTCATTTTCGTTGAATAAAATGTGGAGAAATTTAGTCGACTAAAACTAAATTAATTTAATGACTAAAATATGACTAAAACTATTTTACTGTTATTTCCGTCGACTAAAATGTGGAGAAATGTAGTCGACTAAAACTAAATTAATTTAATCACTAAAATATGACAAACTATTTTACTGTCATTTTTGTCGACTCGGAGAAATGTAGTCGACTAAACCTAAATTAATTTGATGACTAAAATATGACTAAAACTATTTTACTGTCATTTCCGTCGACTAAAATGTGGAGAAATTTAGTCGACTAAACCTAAATTAATTTGATGACTAAAATATGACTAAAACTATTTTACTGTCATTTCCGTCGACTAAAATGTGGAGAAATTTAGTCGACTAAAACTAAATTAATTTAATGACTAAAATATGACTAAAATTATTTTATTGTCATTTTCGTCGACTAAAATGTGGAGAAATTTAGTCGAGTAAAACTAAATTAATTTGATGACTAAAATATGACTAAAACTATTTTACTGTCATTTTCGGCAACATGTGGAGAAATTTAGTCGACTAAAACTAAATTAATTTAATGACTAAAATATGACTAAAACTATTTTATTGTCATTTTCGTCAACTAAAATGTGGAGAAATTTAGCCGACTAAAACTAAATTAATTTAATGACTAAAATATGACTAAAACTATTTTACTGTTTAAGTGGTTTCAAGACATGTTTCAAAGATGCGTTATACGTCACACTTTATATTTTAGTCGACAAAATTTACTGTCATTTCCGTCGACTAAAATGTGGAGAAATTTAGTCGACTAAAACTAAATTAATTTAATCACTAAAATATGACAAACTATTTTACTGTCATTTTTGTCGACTCAGAGAAATTTAGTCGACTAAAACTAAATTAATTTAATGACTAAAATATGACTAAAACTATTTTACTGTCATTTCCGTCGACTAAAATGTGGAGAAATTTAGTCGACTAAAACAAAATTAATTTAATGACTAAAATATGACTAAAACTATTTTATTGTCATTTTCGTCGACTAAAATGTGTAGGAATTTAGTCGACTAAAACTAAATTAATTTAATGACTAAAATATGACTAAAACTATTTTGTCATTTTCGTCAACTAAAATGTGGAGAAATTTAGTCGACTAAAACTAAATTAATTTAATGACTAAAATATGACTAAAACTATTTTACTGTTTAAGTGGTTTCAAGACATGTTTCAAAGATGCGTTATACGTCACACTTTATATTTTAGTCGACAAAATTTACTGTCATTTCCGTCGACTAAAATGTGGAGAAATGTAGTCGACTAAAACTAAATTAATTTAATCACTAAAATATGACAAACTATTTTACTGTCATTTTTGTCGACTCTGAGAAATGTAGTCGACTAAAGCTAAATTAATTTGATGACTAAAATATGACTAAAACTATTTTACTGTCATTTCCGTCGACTAAAATGTGGAGAAATTTAGTCGACTAAAACTAAATTAATTTAATCACTAAAATATGACAAACTATTTTACTGTCATTTTTGTCGACTCAGAGAAATTTAGTCGACTAAAGCTAAATTAATTTGATGACTAAAATATGACTAAAACTATTTTACTGTCATTTCCGTCGACTAAAATGTGGAGAAATTTAGTCGACTAAAACTAAATTAATTTAATGACTAAAATATGACTAAAACTATTTTATTGTCATTTTCGTCAACTAAAATGTGGAGAAATTTAGTCGACTAAAACTAAATTAATTTAATGACTAAAATATGACTAAAACTATTTTACTGTTATTTCCGTCGACTAAAATGTGGAGAAATGTAGTCGACTAAAACTAAATTAATTTAATCACTAAAATATGACAAACTATTTTACTGTCATTTTTGTCGACTCAGAGAAATTTAGTCGACTAAAACTAAATTAATTTAATGACTAAAATATGACTAAAACTATTTTACTGTTTAAGTGGTTTCAAGACATGTTTCAAAGATGCGTTATACGTCACACTTTATATTTTAGTCGACAAAATTTGCTGTCATTTCCGTCGACTAAAATGTGGAGAAATTTAGTCGACTAAAACTAAATTAATTTAATCACTAAAATATGACAAACTATTTTACTGTCATTTTTGTCGACTCAGAGAAATTTAGTCGACTAAAACTAAATTAATTTAATGACTAAAATATGACTAAAACTATTTTACTGTCATTTCCGTCGACTAAAATGTGGAGAAATTTAGTCGACTAAAACAAAATTAATTTAATGACTAAAATATGACTAAAACTATTTTATTGTCATTTTCGTCGACTAAAATGTGTAGGAATTTAGTCGACTAAACCTAAATTAATTTGATGACTAAAATATGACTAAAACTATTTTACTGTCATTTCCGTCGACTAAAATGTGGAGAAATTTAGTCGACTAAAACTAAATTAATTTAATGACTAAAATATGACTAAAATTATTTTATTGTCATTTTCGTCGACTAAAATGTGGAGAAATTTAGTCGAGTAAAACTAAATTAATTTGATGACTAAAATATGACTAAAACTATTTTACTGTCATTTTCGGCAACATGTGGAGAAATTTAGTCGACTAAAACTAAATTAATTTAATGACTAAAATATGACTAAAACTATTTTATTGTCATTTTCGTCAACTAAAATGTGGAGAAATTTAGTCGACTAAAACTAAATTAATTTAATGACTAAAATATGACTAAAACTATTTTACTGTTTAAGTGGTTTCAAGACATGTTTCAAAGATGCGTTATACGTCACACTTTATATTTTAGTCGACAAAATTTGCCGTCATTTCCGTCGATTAAAATGTGGAGAAATTTAGTCGACTAAAACTAAATTAATTTAATCACTAAAATATGACAAACTATTTTACTGTCATTTTTGTCGACTCAGAGAAATTTAGTCGACTAAAGCTAAATTAATTTGATGACTAAAATATGACTAAAACTATTTTACTGTCATTTCCGTCGACTAAAATGTGGAGAAATTTAGTCGACTAAAACAAAATTAATTTAATGACTAAAATATGACTAAAACTATTTTATTGTCATTTTCGTCGACTAAAATGTGGAGAAATTTAGTCGACTAAAACTAAATTAATTTAATGACTAAAATATGACTAAAACTATTTTACTGTTTAAGTGGTTTCAAGACATGTTTCAAAGATGCGTTATACGTCACACTTTATATTTTAGTCGACAAAATTTACTGTCATTTCCGTCGACTAAAATGTGGAGAAATGTAGTCGACTAAAACTAAATTAATTTAATCACTAAAATATGACAAACTATTTTACTGTCATTTTTGTCGACTGAGAGAAATGTAGTCGACTAAAGCTAAATTAATTTGATGACTAAAATATGACTAAAACTATTTTACTGTCATTTTCGTCGACTAAAATGTGGATAAATTTAGTCGACTAAAACTAAATTAATTTGATGACTAAAATATGACTAAAACTATTTTACTGTCATTTTTGTCGACTCAGAGAAATTTAGTCGACTAAAACTAAATTAATTTGATGACTAAAATATGACTAAAACTATTTTACTGTCATTTTCGTCAACATGTGGAGAAATGTAGTCGACTAAAACTAAATTAATTTGATGACTAAAATATGACTAAAACTATTTTACTGTCATTTCCGTCGACTAAAATGTGGAGAAATGTAGTCGACTAAAACTAAATTAATTTAATCACTAAAATATGACAAACTATTTTACTGTCATTTTTGTCGACTCAGAGAAATTTAGTCGACTAAAGCTAAATTAATTTGATGACTAAAATATGACTAAAACTATTTTACTGTCATTTCCGTCAACTAAAATGTGGAGAAATGTAGTCGACTAAAACTAAATTAATTTAATCACTAAAATATGACAAACTATTTTACTGTAATTTTTGTCGACTCAGAGAAATTTAGTCGACTAAAGCTAAATTAATTTGATGACTAAAATATGACTAAAACCATTTTACTGTCATTTTTGTCGACTCAGAGAAATTTAGTCGACTAAAACAAAATTAATTTGATGACTAAAATATGACTAAAACTATTTTACTGTTATTTCCGTCGACTAAAATGTGGAGAAATGTAGTCGACTAAAACTAAATTAATTTAATCACTAAAATATGACTAAAACTATTTTACTATCATTTTTGTCGACTCGGAGAAATGTAGTCGACTAAAGCTAAATTAATTTGATGACTAAAATATGACTAAAACTATTTTACTGTCATTTTCGTCGACTAAAATGTGGAGAAATTTAGTCGAGTAAAACTAAATTAATTTCATGACTAAAATATGACTAAAACTATTTTACTGTCATTTTCGGCAACATGTGGAGAAATTTAGTCGACTAAAACTAAATTAATTTAATGACTAAAATATGACTAAAACTATTTTACTGTCATTTCCGCCGACTAAAATGTGGAGAAATTTAGTCGACTAAAACTAAATTATTTTGATATATAAAATATGACTAAAACTATTTTACTGTTTAAGTGGTTTCAAGACATATTTCAAAGATGCGTTATACGTCACACTTTATATTTTAGTCGACAAAATTTACTGTCATTTCCGTCGACTAAAATGTGGAGAAATGTAGTCGACTAAAACTAAATTAATTTAATCACTAAAATATGACAAACTATTTTACTGTCATTTTTGTCGACTCTGAGAAATGTAGTCGACTAAAGCTAAATTAATTTGATGACTAAAATATGACTAAAACTATTTTACTGTCATTTCCGTCGACTAAAATGTGGAGAAATTTAGTCGACTAAAACAAAATTAATTTAATGACTAAAATATGACTAAAACTATTTTATTGTCATTTTCGTCGACTAAAATGTGGAGAAATTTAGTCGACTAAAACTAAATTAATTTGATATATAAAATATGACTAAAACTATTTTACTGTTTAAGTGGTTTCAAGACATGTTTCAAAGATGCGTTATACGTCACACTTTATATTTTAGTCGACAAAATTTACTGTCATTTCCGTCGACTAAAATGTGGAGAAATGTAGTCGACTAAAACTAAATTAATTTAATCTCTAAAATATGACAAACTATTTTACTGTCATTTTTGTCGACTCAGAGAAATTTAGTCGACTAAAGCTAAATTAATTTGATGACTAAAATATGACTAAAACTATTTTACTGTCATTTTCGTCGACTAAGATGTGGAAAAATTTAGTCGACTAAAACTAAATTAATTTAATAACTAAAATATGACTAAAACTATTTTACTGTCATTTTCGTCGACTAAAATGTGGAGAAATTTAGTCGACTAAAACTAAATTAATTTGATATATAAAATATGACTAAAACTATTTTACTGTTTAAGTGGTTTCAAGACATATTTCAAAGATGCGTTATACGTCACACTTTATATTTTAGTCGACAAAATTGACTGTCATTTTCGTCGACTAAAATGTGGAGAAATGTAGTCGACTAAAACTAAATTAATTTGATGACTAAAATATGACTAAAACTATTTTACTGTCATTTCCGTCGACTAAAATGTGGAGAAATGTAGTCGACTAAAACTAAATTAATTTGATGACTAAAATATGACTAAAACTATTTTACTGTCATTTTCGTCGACTAAAATGTTGAGAAATTTAGTCGACTAAAACTAAATTAATTTGATGACTAAAATATGACAAAAACTATTTTACTGTCATTTTCGTCGACTAAAATGTGGAGAAATGTAGTCGACTAAAACTAAATTAATTTAATAACTAAAATATGACTAAAACTATTTTACTGTCATTTTCGTCGACTAAAATGTGGAGAAATTTAGTGGACTAAAACTAAATTAATTTGATATATAAAATATGACTAAAACTATTTTACTGTTTAAGTGGTTTCAAGACATGTTTCAAAGATGCGTTATACGTCACATTTTATATTTTAGTCGACAAAATTGACTGTCATTTTCGTCGACTAAAATGTGGAGAAATGTAGTCGACTAAAACTAAATTAATTTAATCACTAAAATATGACAAAAACTATTTTATTGTCATTTTCGTCGACTAAAATGTGGAGAAATTTAGTCGACTAAAACTAAATTAGTTTCATGACTAAAATGTGACAAACTATTTTACTGTCATTTTCGTCAAATAAAATGTGGAGAAATTTAGTCGACTAAAACTAAATTAGTTTTATGACTAAAACTATTTTACTGTCATTTACGTCGCCTAAAATGTGGAGAAATTTAGTCCACTAAAACTAAATTCATTTGATGACTAAAATATGACTAAAACTATTTTACTGTCATTTCCGCTGACTAAAATGTGGAGAAATTTAGTCCACTAAAACTAAATTATTTTGATGACTAAAATATGACTCAAACTATTTTACTGTCATTTTCGTCGACTAAAATGTGGAGAAATTTAGTCGACTAAAACTAAATTAATTGAATGACTAAAATATGACTAAAATTATTTCATTGTCATTTTCGTCGACTAAAATGTGGAGAAATTTAGTCGACTAAAACTAAATTAATTTGATGACTAAAATATGACAAAAACTATTTTACTGTCATTTTCGTCGACTAAGATGTGGAGATATGTAGTCGACTAAAACTAAATTAATTTAATCACTAAAATATGACTAAAACTATTTTACTGTCATTTTCGTCGACTAAAATGTGGAGAAATTTAGTCGACTAAAACTAAATTAATTTGATGACTAAAATATGACTAAAACTATTTTACTGTCATTTTCGTCGACTAAAATGCGGAGAAATTTAGTCGACTAAAACTAAATTAATTTGATGACTAAAATATGACTAAAACTATTTTACTGTCATTTTCGTCGACTAAGATGTGGAGAAATTTAGTCGACTAAAACTAAATTAATTTGATGTATAAAATATGACTAAAACTATTTTACTGTTTAAGTGGTTTCAAGACATGTTTCAAAGATGCATTATACGTCACATTTTATATTTTAGTCGACAAAATTGACTGTCATTTTCGTCGACTAAAATGTGGAGAAATGTAGTCGACTAAAACTAAATTAATTTGATGACTAAAATATGACTAAAACTATTTTACTGTCATTTTCGTCGACTAAAATGT
Source organism: Entelurus aequoreus (assembly GCF_033978785.1). Lineage (NCBI taxonomy): Eukaryota > Metazoa > Chordata > Actinopteri > Syngnathiformes > Syngnathidae > Entelurus > Entelurus aequoreus. Next base: position 15,013,732 of record NC_084750.1, on the reverse strand, counting down.
TGAGAAATTTAGTCGACTAAAACTAAATTAATTTGATGACTAAAATATGACAAAAACTATTTTACTGTCATTTTCGTCGACTAAGATGTGGAGAAATTTAGTCGACTAAAACTAAATTAATTTAATAACTAAAATATGACTAAAACTATTTTACTGTCATTTTCGTCGACTAAAATGTGGAGAAATTTAGTCGACTAAAACTAAATTAATTTGATGACTAAAATATGACAAACTATTTTACTGTCATTTTCGTCGACTAAAATGCGGAGAAATTTAGTCGACTAAAACTAAATTAATTTGATGACTAAAATATGACCAACTATTTTACTGTCATTTTCGTCGACTAAAATGTGGAGAAATTTAGTCGACTAAAACTAAATTAATTTGATGACTAAAATATGACTAAAACTATTTTACTGTTATTTTCGTCGACTAAGATGTGGAGAAATGTAGTCGACTAAAACTAAATTAATTTAATAACTAAAATATGACTAAAACTATTTTACTGTCATTTTCGTCGACTAAAATGTGGAGAAATTTAGTGGACTAAAACTAAATTAATTTGATATATAAAATATGTCTAAAACTATTTTACTGTTTAAGTGGTTTCAAGACATGTTTCAAAGATGCGTTATACGTCACATTTTATATTTTAGTCGACAAAATTGACTGTCATTTTCGTCGACTAAAATGTGGAGAAATGTAGTCGACTAAAACTAAATTAATTTGATGACTAAAATATGACTAAAACTATTTTACTGTCATTTTCGTCGACTAAAATGTGGAGAAATTTAGTGGACTAAAACTAAATTAATTTGATATATAAAATATGACTAAAACTATTTTACTGTTTAAGTGGTTTCAAGACATGTTTCAAAGATGCGTTATACGTCACATTTTATATTTTAGTCGACAAAATTGACTGTCATTTTCGTCGACTAAAATGTTGAGAAATTTAGTCGACTAAAACTAAATTAATTTAATAACTAAAATATGACTAAAACTATTTTACTGTCATTTTCGTCGACTAAAATGTGGAGAAATTTAGTGGACTAAAACTAAATTAATTTGATATATAAAATATGACTAAAACTATTTTACTGTTTAAGTGGTTTCAAGACATGTTTCAAAGATGCGTTATACGTCACATTTTATATTTTAGTCGACAAAATTGACTGTCATTTTCGTCGACTAAAATGTTGAGAAATTTAGTCGACTAAAACTAAATTAATTTAATAACTAAAATATGACTAAAACTATTTTACTGTCATTTTCGTCTACTAAAATGTGGAGAAATTTAGTGGACTAAAACTAAATTAATTTGATATATAAAATATGACTAAAACTATTTTACTGTTTAAGTGGTTTCAAGACATGTTTCAAAGATGCGTTATACGTCACATTTTATATTTTAGTCGACAAAATTGACTGTCATTTTCGTCGACTAAAATGTGGAGAAATTTAGTCGACTAAAACTAAATTAATTTGATGACTAAAATATGACTAAAACTATTTTACTGTCATTTTCGTCGACTAAAATTTTGAGAAATTTAGTCGACTAAAACTAAATTAATTTAATGACTAAAATATGACTAAAACTATTTTATTGTCATTTTCGTCGACTAAAATGTGGAGAAATTTAGTCGACTAAAACTAAATTAATTTGATGATTAAAATATGACTAAAACTATTTTACTGTTATTTTCGTCGACTAAGATGTGGAGAAATGTAGTCGGCTAAAACTAAATTAATTTGATATATAAAATATGACTAAAACTATTTTACTGTCATTTTCGTCGACTGAAATGTGGAGAAATTTAGTCGACTAAAACTAAATTAATTTAATAACTAAAATATGACTAAAACTATTTTACTGTCATTTTCGTCGACTAAAATGTGGAGAAATTTAGTGGACTAAAACTAAATTAATTTAATGACTAAAATATGACTAAGACTATTTTACTGTCATTTTCGTCAACTAACGTGGAGAAATTTAGTCGACTAAAACTAAATTAATTTAATGACTAAAATATGACTAAAACTATTTTACTGTTATTTTCGTCGACTAAGATGTGGAGAAATGTAGTCGACTAAAACTAAATTAATTTAATCACTAAAATATGACTAAAACTATTTTACTGTCATTTTCGTCGACTAAAATGTGGAGAAATTTAGTGGACTAAAACTAAATTAATTTGGTATATAAAATATGACTAAAACTATTTTACTGTTTAAGTGGTTTCAAGACATATTTCAAAGATGCGTTATACGTCACATTTTATATTTTAGTCGACAAAATTGACTGTCATTTCCGTCGACTAAAATGTGGAGAAATGTAGTCGACTAAAACTAAATTAATTTAATCACTAAAATATGACAAACTATTTTACTGTCATTTTTGTCGACTCAGAGAAATGTAGTCGACTAAAGCTAAATTAATTTGATGACTAAAATATGACTAAAACTATTTTACTGTCATTTCCGTCGACTAAAATGTGGAGAAATTTAGTCGACTAAAACAAAATTAATTTAATGACTAAAATATGACTAAAACTATTTTATTGTCATTTTCGTCCACTAAAATGTGGAGAAATTTAGTCGACTAAAACTAAATTAATTTAATGACTAAAATATGACTAAAACTATTTTACTGTTTAAGTGGTTTCAAGACATGTTTCAAAGATGCGTTATACGTCACACTTTATATTTTAGTCGACTAAATTTACTGTCATTTCCGTCGACTAAAATTAAATTAATTTAATCACTAAAATATGACAAACTATTTTACTGTCATTTTTGTCGACTCAGAGAAATTTAGTCGACTAAAACTAAATTAATTTGATGACTAAAATATGACTAAAACTATTTTACTGTCATTTTCGTCGACTGAGATGTGGAGAAATGTAGTCGGCTAAAACTAAATTAATTTAATAACTAAAATATGACAAACTATTTTACTGTCATTTCCGTCGACTAAAATGTGGAGAAATTTAGTGGACTAAAACTAAATTAATTTGATATATAAAATATGCCTAAAACTATTTTACTGTAATTTTCGTCGACTAAAATGTGGAGAAATTTAGTCGACTAAAACTAAATTAATTTGATGACTAAAATATGACTAAAACTATTTTACTGTCATTTTCGTTGACTAAAATGTGGAGAAATTTAGTCGACTAAAACTAAATTAATTTGATGACTAAAATATGACTAAAACTAAAATACATGTTAAAGTTAAAGTACCAATGATTGTCACACACACACACTAGGTGTGGCGAAATTATTCTCTGCATTTGACCCATCACCCTTGACCACCCCCTGGGAGGTGAGGGGAGCAGTGAGCAGCAGCGGTGACCGCGCCCGGGAATCCTTTTTGGTGATTTAACCCCCAATTCCAACCCTTGATGCTGAGTGCCAATCAGGGAGGTAATGGGTCCCATTTTTATAGTCTTTGGTATGACTCGGCCGGGGTTTGAACTCACAACCTACCCATCTCAGGGTGGACACTAACATCGGTTAGCAGTTTAATATTAGCATGCTTGTTTTTTTGCACAGCGTCAAATAATGTGTTGCTTGACGAATGATGTATGTTAGCGTTAGCACGCGAGCTTGTGCCAGTTCTATGATTAACTACATTATTTCACATAATAGATCAGTGTTTTTCAACCACTGCTAGTGAGATACAGTCTGGTGTCCCGTGTGAGATTATGTAATTTCACCTAATTGGATTAAAAATATTTTTTGCAAACCAGTAATTATAGTCTGTAAATGATGTGTTGTTGTTGAGTTTGGATGCTGTCTAGAGCTCGGCAGAGTAACCGTGTAATACTCTTCCATATCAGTAGGTGGCAGCAGGTAGCTAATTTGTAGATGTCGGAAACAGCGGGAGGCAGCATGCAGGTAAAAAGGTGTCTAATGCTTAAGCCAAAAATAAACAAAAAGGTGAGTGGCCCTAAGAAAAGCCATTGAAGTTTAGGGATGGTTATGCAAAATGAAACTAAAACTGAACTGGCTGAAAGGTAAACAAAAACAGAATGCTGGACGACAGCAAAGACTTACGTGTGGAGCAGACGGCGTCCACAAAGTACATCCGCACATGACATGGCAATCAACCATGTCCCCACAAAGAAGGATAAAAACAACTGAAATATTCTTGATTGCTAAAACAAAGCAGGTGCGCGGAATATCGTTCAAGGAAGACATGAAACTGCTACAGGAAAATACCGAAAAAAGAGAAAAAGCCACCAAAATAGGAGCGCAAGACAAGAACTAAAACACGACACAGGAAAACAGCAAGAACTTCAGAATAAGTCAGGGCGTGATGTGACAGGTGACTGATTTTTGAGACTTTTTTTTCCCCTTCGAAATGCTGTGACGATCAAAACTGCGACGGGATACATTTTTAGAGATTTAATAAAGGGCGCTGTTCGGTAAGTTGTGGGGGTTCATGTTCAGGACCATTAAAAAAAAAGAACATTTCAGGGTTTGGTAAGTTTTAATGCAGGTTAAGGCATCCACAAATGCAAGAAAATGCACAGAAGAATAGAAATAACCAAAACGGAGCATCTGCTGTCACTTGCGCCCTAATAGTGTGAGGGCAATGCATTACAAATAGTAAATAGTGTTTTATACTAATATTTACTTACTTTATAGCATATACTGTAATATGCAGAAATTGAGTTGATTTCATTAGATGACAGAACAATAATACGATATGATACTGTATATTGATTATATATAGAGATGTCCGATAATATCGGCCGATAAATGCTTTAAAATGTAATATCGGGAGTTATCGGTATCGTTTTTTTTATTATCGGTATCGTGTTTTTTTTTGTTTTTTTTGTTTTTTTATTAAATCAACATAAAAAACACAAGACACACTTACAATTAGTGCACCAACCCAAAAAACCTCCCTCCCCCATTTCTTTCTGTTATCAATATTCTGGTTCCTACATTATATATCAATATATATCAATACAGTCTGCAAGGGATACAGTCCGTAAGCACACATGATTGTGCGTGCTGCTGCTCCACTAATAGTACTAACCTTTAACAGTTAATTTGACTAATTTCCATTAATTACTAGTTTCTATGTAACTGATTTTATATTGATTTACTTTCTTTTTTATTCAAGAAAATGTTTTTAATTTATTTATCTTATTTTATTTTATTAATTTAAAAAAAAAAGGACCTTATCTTCACCATACCTGGTTGTCCAAATTAGGCATAATAATGTGTTAATTCCACAACTGTATATATCAGTATCGGTATCGGTTGATATCAGTATCGGTAATTAAAGAGTTGGACAATATCGGAATATCGGATATCGGCAAAAAGCCATTATCGGACATCCCTAATTATGTATATTAGATATTCAAGTGAAGGAATGCACTAGGGTTGTTCCAATACCAATATTTTGGTACCGGTACCAAAATGTATTTCGATACTTCTCTAAATAAAGGGGACCACAAAAAAATGGCATTATTGGCTTTATTTTAACAAAACATCTTAGAGTACATGAAACATATGTTTATTATTGTAATTTAGTGCTTAAATAAAGTAGTGAACATACTAGACAACTTGTCTTTTAGTAGTAAGTAAACAAACAAAGGCTCCTAATTAGTCTGCTGACGTATGCAGTAACATATTGTGTCAATTATACACCTATTATTTTGTACACATTATGAGGGACAAACTGTAAAAATTGATTATTAATCCACTTGTTCATTTACTGTTAATATCTGCTTATTTTCTGTTTTAACATGTTCTATCTACACTTCTGTTAAAATGTAATAATCACTTATTCTTCTCTTCTTTGATACTTTACATTAGTTTTGGATGATACCACACATTTAGGTATCGATCCGATACCAAGTAGTTACAGGATCATACATTGGTCATATTCAAAGTCCTCATGTGTCCAGGGACGTATTTACTGAGTTTGTAAACATAATATAAATAAATAAAAAATATTGATGTAATCATAGTAGTATCTACTCGATACGCTCTTGTACTTGGTATCATTACAGTGGATGTCAGGTGTAGATCCACCCATGGCGTTTGTTTACATTGTGACGCCGGTGAGCTATTGTATCCTCCTACGGTGTGTAGTGAGGCATGTTTAACTATTCCTCGTCCTCCAGTGATAATGATACTTGTAAGAAACGTACTTTATTTGTCGCCATGGAGACAAGGATTAGGGATTTAGAAGTAGCTAAAACACTGCTGATTGCGGATGTATGTTAGCTGCTAGCTAGCTAGCCATGTCGAAATATTGATGTAATCATAGTGGTATCGACTAGATACGCTCCTGTACTTGGTATCATTACAGTGGATGTCAGGTGTAGATCCACCCATGGCGTTTGTTTACATTGTGACGCCAGTGAGCTATTGTATCCTCCTACGGTGTGTAGTGAAGCATGTTTAGCTATTCCTCGTCCTCCAGTGATAATGATACTTGTAAGAAACTTACTTTATTTGTTGCCTGGTAGGCGACGATTAGTGATTTAGAAGTAGCTAAAACACTGCTGATTGCGGATGGATGTTAGCTGCTAGCTAGCTAGCCATGTCGAAATATCGATGTAATCATAGTGGTATCGACTAGATACGCTCCTGTACTTGGTATCATTCCAGTAGATGTCAGGTGTAGATCCACCCATAGCATTTGTTTACATTGTGGCGCCGGTGAGCTATTGTATCCTCCTACGGTGTGTAGTGAAGCATGTTTAGCTATTCCTTGTCCTGCAGTGATAATGATACTTGTAAGAAACTTACTTTGTTTGTTGCCATGGAGACAAGGATTGGGGATTTAGAAGTAGCTAAAACACTGCTGACTGCGGATGTATGTTAGCTGCTAGCTAGCTAGCCATGTCAAAATATTGATGTAATCATAGTGGTATCGACTAGATACGCTCCTGTACTTGGTATCATTACAGTGGATGTCAGGTGTAGATCCACCCATGGCGTTTGTTTACATTGTGACGCCGGTGAGCTATTGTATCCTCCTACGGTGTGTAGTGAAGCATGTTTAGCTATTCCTTGTCCTGCAGTGATAATGATACTTGTAAGAAACTTACTTTGTTTGTTGCCATGGAGACAAGGATTGGGGATTTAGAAGTAGCTAAAACACTGCTGATTGCGGATGTATGTTAGCTGCTAGCTAGCTAGCCATGTCGAAATATTGATGTAATCATAGTGGTATCGACTATATACGCTCCTGTACTTGGTATCATTACAGTGGATGTCAGGTGTAGATCCACCCATGGCATTTGTTTACATTGTGATGCTGGTGAGCTATTGTATCCTCCTACGGTGTGTAGTGAAGCATGTTTAGCTATTCCTCGTCCTCCAGTGATAATGATACTTCCAAGAAACTTACTTTGTTTGTTGCCATGGAGACAAGGATTGGGGATTTAGAAGTAGCTAAAACACTGCTGATTGCGGATGGATGTTAGCTGCTAGCTAGCTAGCCATGTCGAAATATTGATGTAATCATAGTGGTATCGACTAGATACGCTCCTGTACTTGGTATCATTACAGTGGATGTCAGGTGTAGATCCACCCATGGCGTTTGTTTACATTGTGGCGCCTGTGAGGTATTGTATCCTCCTACGGTGTGTAGTGAAGCATGTTTAGCTATTCCTCGTCCTCCAGTGATAATGATACGTGTAAGAAACTCACTTTATTTGTTGCAAAGGAGACAAGGATTGGGGATTTAGAAGTAGCTAAAACACTGCTGATTGCGGATGTATGTTAGCTGCTAGCTAGCTAGCCATGTCGAAATAATGATGTAATCATAGTGGTATCGACTAGATACGCTCCTGTACTTGGTATCATTACAGGGGATGTCAGGTGTAGATCCACCCATGGCGTTTGTTCACATTGTGACGCCGTTGAGCTATTGTATCCTCCTACGGTGTGTAGTGAAGCATGTTTAGCTATTCCTCGTCCTCCAGTGATAATGATACTTGTAAGAAATTTACTTTGTTTGTCGCCATGGAGACGAGGATTAGGGATTTAGAAGTAGCTAAAACACTGCTGACTGCGGATGTATGTTAGCTGCTAGCTAGCTAGCCATGTCGAAATATTGATGTAATCATAGTGGTATCGACTAGATACGCTCCTGTACTTGGTATCATTACAGTGGATGTCAGGTGTAGATCCACCCATGGCGTTTGTTTACATTGTGACGCCGGTGAGCTATTGTATCCTCCTACGGTGTGTAGTGAAGTATGTTTAGCTATTCCTCGTCCTCCAGTGATAATAATACTTGTAAGAAACTTACTTTATTTGTCGCCATGGAGACAAGGATTAGTGATTTAGAAGTAGCTAAAACACTGCTGATTGCGGATGGATGTTAGCTGCTAGCTAGCTAGCCATGTCGAAATATTGATGCAATCATAGTGGTATCGACTAGATACACTCCTGTACTTGGTATCATTACAGTGGATGTCAGGTGTAGATCCACCCATGGCGTTTGTTTACATTGTGATGCCGGTGAGCTATTGTATCCTCCTACCGTGTGTAGTGAAGCATGTTTAGCTATTCCTCGTCCTCCAGTGATAATGATACTTGTAAGAAATTTACTTTCTTTGTCGCCTGGTAGGCGAGGATTAGTGATTTAGAAGTAGCTAAAACACTTCCTGAGGGCGTTTCCGTGTAATAACTTCACCTTTATCTTTACTTTTTAGGCCAAAATGCGTCAATCCTCCCTTTTCTGTCTACACAATGTGTCTGCTTGTAAGTACTCTGTGTGTGCGCGCTGCCGAACATGCTCCTCTGCTTGTAAAACCAGCAATGTCACGACTTGACGACCATCATGCCTGTAAAATAAAAAATATGGTGAACTGGTACTTTTCAAACAGAGTATAGTACCGTTTTTGATTAATTAGTACCGCGATTCTATACTAGTACCGGACAACTCTAGAATGCACCGTGTAGACTTCTGTCAATTATCTTTTTTAACCGTTTCAGAGTTTAATACTCAACCCTACTCCTCTGCCCTTGCTCATGAACACATTATAATGGGACTTGTCCAGAAGAGGCACAGGGGGAGACATGAAAATGACCAGCATAACCCACCACCACACATTGATTGCAGTCCAATATTAGAAATAATAAACATATTTGCACAGTTTTCAAAATAGTCAAACCGCACAAAAAGAATGCAACGATGGCGTCCGTGCCATCCATCATCAGGTCCTGAAGGTGCGATTTGAAGAGTCCACAAGAATAGTTAGAAACATGGCACCGTTAGAAAACATGGCTACAGAGTGTGTGACCTTCTTTAGTGCAAATAAACACAAAGGCGATGGAAGGGAAGGTGTTGACAAGAGAGTGGGGTTTTTTATGTGTGACAATAGCGAGTGTGGAGGTGGGCTCATTGCAGATAAATCATGCTATTGGCTGTCATCCAGCAACTTCCACGAACCGGCCCCACCTTTAACTTGGCCACCCAGCTGTGTAAACATCCCGTGGTCGGCCATTGGCCGCCGGCTCCAGCCAATCAGGGGCGAGGATGCTGCTGGAGGCTGCACTGAGTCAGCTAGAGAAGTGGTGGGCGGGTCAGGAGTTAAACTCACCTCGCTGAGTCACTTCCTTGACTCTTTCCTCGCCTGCTCCAGATGAGTAGTGCAGAAAGATAAAGAAATACTTTATTAACAACCTCTAAAGCAGGGGTCACCAACGCGGTGCCCGCGGGCACCAGGTAGCCCGTAAGGACCAGATGAGTAGCCCGCTGGCCTGTTCTAAAAATAGCTCAAATAGCAGCACTTACCAGTGAGCTGCCTCTATTTTTTAAATTTTATTTATTTACTAACAAGCTGGTCTCGCTTTGCCCAACATTTTTAATTCTAAGAGAGACAAAACTCAAATACAATTTGAAAATCCAAGAAAATATTTTAAAGACTTGGTCTTCACTTGTTTAAATAAATTCATTAATTTTTTTACTTTGCTTCTTATAACTTTCAGAAAGACAATTTTAGAGAAAAAATACAACCTTAAAAATTATTTTAGGATTTTTAAACACCTATACCTTTTTACCTTTTAAGTTCCTTCCTCTTCTTTCCTGACAATTTAAATCAATGTTCAGGTACATTTATTGTTTTTATTGTAAAGAATAATAAATACATTTTAATTTAATTATTCATTTAAGCTTCTGTTTTTTCGACGAAGAATATTTGTGAAATATTTCTTGTAACTTATTATGATTAAAATTCAAAAAAATTATTCTGGCAAATCTAGAGAATCCGTAGAATCAAATTTAAATCTTATTTCAAAGTCGTTTGAATTTCTTTTAAAATTTTTGTTCTGGAAAATCTAGAAGAAATAATGATTTGTCTTTGTTATAAATATAGCTTGGTCCAATTTGTTATATATTCTAACAAAGTGTACATTGGATTTTAACCTATTTAAAACATGTCATCAAAATTCCAAAATTAATCTTAGTCAGGAAAAATTACTAATGATGTTCCATAAATTCTTTTTTAAATTTTTTCAAAAAGATTCGAATTAGCTAGTTTTTATCTTCTTTTTTTCGGTTGAATTTTGAATTTTAAAGAGTCGAAATTGAAGATAAACTATGTTTCAAAATGTTATTGTCATTTTTTTCTTGTTTTCTTTTCTTTTAAACCGTTCAATTAAGTGTAAATATCATTAATTATTAATAATAACACAGAGTTAAAGGTAAATTGAGCAAATTGGCTATTTCTGGCAATTTATTTAAGTGTGTATCAAACTGGTAGCCCTTCGCATTAATCACTACCCAAGAAGTAGCTCTTGCTTTCAAAAAGGTTGGTGACCCCTGATCTAAAGGCTTAGTGGCCACATGCGTGGACAGCACCTTTTAGCTCTTATTTCCAAAATTGTGTACACTACTGAATTGGGGTCTTATGGCCGCTTATGTGGACACTTATACTGCCATCTGGTGGTGTCAGAAGAGTATAACATACAATGGAATTTGGAAAAAAAAAAGTATAATAATAAGAATTAGCATGTCACTAAACAGGAAGTACACGTTTGTGTACTTATGGACTAAGTACATCATATCGAAAGATGATTCTTAGTTTCTATTCTAATTAGGGTCCAATAAGCACAAATAGCAAAGAGAAATAAAATAAAAAAAAGCATGTAAACAAACAGCTTGGGCCTTAAGAGGTTAAACAAGACAAGTTCCAAAACTCACACTTGGAAATCAGGAAAATCATTTCATTTTTTTCTTTTATCAGAAGTGTCTGAAGTTTTTTCCGCTGAGGGTGAAGTACTAAAAAAAAAAAAAAGATTTGGGTGGGTTACTTCGGTATTTATGTTTTGTTTTTTATTTAACATATTTTTCAGACCATAAGGCACACTTAAAATCCTTTCATTTTTTTTTTTTTACAGATGTCCGATAATGGCTTTTTATCCGATATTCCGATATTGTCCAACTCTTAATTACCGATTCCGATATCAACCGATACCGATATACACAGTGGTGGAATTAACACATTATTATGCCTAATTTTGTTGTGATGCATTAAACAATGTAACAAGGTTTTCCAAAATAAATCAACTCAAGTTATGGAAAAAAAAATGCCAACATGGCACTGCCATATTTATTATTGAAGTCACAAAGTGCATTATTTTTTTTAACATGCCTCAAAACAGCAGCTTGGAATTTGGGACATGCTCTCCCTTAGAGAGCATGAGGAGGTTGAGGTGGGGAAGGGGGGTAACGGGGGGTGTATATTGTAGCGTCCCGGAAGAGTTAGTGCTGCAAGGGGTTCTGGGTATTTGTTCTGTTGTGTTTATGTTGTGTTACGGTGCGGATGTTCTCCCGAAATGTGTTTGTCATTCTTGTTCGGTGTGGGTTCACAGTGTGGCGCATATTTGTAACAGTGTTAATGTTGTTTATACGGTCACCCTCAGTGTGACCTGTATGGCTGTTGACCAAGTATGCCTTGCATTCACTTGTGTGTGTGAAAAGCCGTAGATATTATGTGATTGGGCCGGCACGCAAAGGCAGTGCCTTTAAGGCACGCCTCCAATGTTGTTGTCTGGGTGGAAATCGGGAGAATGGTTGCCCTGGGAGATTTTCGGGAGTGGCACTGAAATTCGGGAGTCTCCCGGGAAAATCGGGTGGGTTGGCAAGTATGACTGGGAGACTCAACTGCTCTGTACTTCTCCCTACGTCCGTGTACCACTCCGTACAGCGGCGTTTTAAAAAGTCATACATTTTACTTTTTGAAACAGATACCGATAATTTCCGATATTACATTTTAAAGCATTTATCGGCCGATAATATCGGCAGTCCGATATGATCAAACATCTCTAATTTTTTTCATAGATCAACAGTTTGTCTTATAACCTGGTGCACCTGATGTACTGATTAATTCTGGTCGTGCTTACCAACCTCGAAGCAATTTTTTTTGGTACACGGTGCAATGAAAAGTGTGACCAGTAGATGGCAGTCATACATAAGAGATGCGTGTGAACTGATTGATTGATTGAGACTTGTATTAGTAGTTTGCACAGTACAGTACATATTCCGTACAATTGGCCACTAAATGGTAACACCCCAATAAGTTTTTCAACTTGTTTAAGTCGGGGTCCACGTAAATCAATTCATGGTACAAATATATACTATCAGCATAATACAGTCATCACACAAGGTAATCATCAGAGTATATACATTTAAGTATTTACATTATTTACAGTATTATTTACATTATTTACAGTATTATTTACATTATTTACAATATTATTTACATTATTTACTGCAGGTTGACACCTAGGTTCAATAAATGCCGATAGCAAGTAGAAGTGAGCAAGCAAGCCCAAAACTTTGATATTTCCTTGAGACTATAGAACAAAAGTGTCAAACTCAAGGCCCGGGGGCCAGATTTGGCCCGCGAAAGCCCTGAAATAATACGAGTAATAAAGCATTTTAATCATTTACTAAATGTAATCTTTTCATTGTGACAGACATAAATACATGTATTGCATGCTACTGAGTATATTTTAAACTGTATTATCTAATAATGCAACAAATATATTACTATCATTAATTTCAAACTTTTTAAAAATTAAAAGAAAATAAATATCTGCTTGAGTTATATCAAAGCAAGTTATTCATCAACTGTAGAAATGACAATAGATATTACAGTAAAAAAAAAAAACGGGCGGTTCAGTTGCCAGGATTTTACAGTAAAAAAAAAAATATAGTACCGTTTTTCCATTTACTGGAAAATGCTGTAAAAATCATCGTAAATTTTACGGTGAAGTTGTGCCAGTTTTTTTTTTTTTTTACTGAAAAACAAATATAATAATCAAATGCACAGCAATTCATTTTATAATATCATGAGGTGAATTCTTAGACATTTATATTCATAAATTCATAACTGCGATGTGGCCCTCAGTGTAACCGTGTTCCACACCCCTGCTATAGAACAGTGGTCCCCAACCACCGGGCCACGGCCCGGTACCGGTCCGTGGACCAATTGGTACCGGGCCGCGGCCGCACAAAAATAAAAAATTATTTATTAATTTTTTTTACTTTTTGTGCACCCAAATTCCAAAAAAAAAAAAAAATTTTTTTTTTTTTGGAATTTTGAAATTTAAAAAAAATTTTTTTTACTTTTTGCGGTCCGTGGACCAATTGGTACCGGGCCGCGGCCGCACAAAAAGTGAAAAAAAAAAAAAAAAAAAAAAAATTTTTTATTTTTTTGGAATTTGGGTGCACAAAAACTAAAAAAAAAAAAAAAAATTATTTTTTATTTTTTTATTTTTTAAATTAAATCTACATAAAAACACAATATATACATTATATATCAATATAAATCAATACAGTCTGCAGGGATACAGTCCGTAAGCACACATGATTGTATTTCTTTATGACAAATATAATAATCAAATGCACAGCAATTCATTTTATAATATCATAAGGTGAATTCTTAGACATTTATATTCATAAATTCATAACTGCGATGTGGCCCCTCAGTGTAACCGTGTTCCACACCCCTGCTATAGAACAGTGGTCCCCAACCAACCTGCTACCCCTCCCCCCCCCCCGGTCCGTGGGACAAATTTTCAAGCATTGACCGGTCCGCAAGTACAAAAAGGTTGGGGCCCACTGCTATAGAACATTACACAAATCTGTCTGTTTTAGTACGAGTTTGGTAAGTTATGATGCCGCACCGCTTGATGCATCGTCTGAGCATTACGGCTACCATAGTCAGACGTACTGTGCTTCAATATACAGGTTTTATTATGGTGTGTGTGTATAAGGACCCCAAAATGGCACCTATTAGAAGACATATTAAAACATTTTGACGGATTTTTGAGCGCTGAGTGTAATGTTCTGTACCACAGGTGTCAAACTCAAGGCCCGGGGGCCAGTTCTGGCCCGCCACATCATTTTATGTGGCCCATGAAAGCTTGGAAAAAATGGGTTTCAATAAAATACTTGTTTTTTTTTACTGAATGCATTCGTTCTTTCAATTTTGGCCGGAAAAAAAAAATGCATATTTTAAACTTTATTATTATCTGATCATGCCAATTATATTATTATATACTGTACTGCAAAACTATTTTTGCGAGATAAAAACAGTTAAATATCTGAGTGTCACCTTTATTTATTTATTCATTTTAACGCAAGTTATACATAAAAAAAATTAGTAATAAAATGCATATGCATTTCGATTAATCATGATTAATCACAGGTTATTACCCGCATACATGATGTCAATCAATCAATCAATGTTTATTTATATAGCCCTAAATCACGAGTGTCTCAAAGGGCTGCACAAGCCACAATGACATCCTAGGCTCAGATTCCACATCAGGGCAAGGAAAAACTCATCCCACTGGGACAATGAGAAACCTTGGAGGGGACGGCAGATCAACGGGTCTAAAAGGGGGGTCTATTTAAAGGCTAGAGTATACAAATGAGTGGGCGACCGGTCCAATGGACGTCGAGTGGATCTAGCATAATATTGTGAGAGTCCAGTCCATAGTGGATCTAACATAATAGTGTGAGAGTCCAGTCCATAGTGGATCTAACATAATAGTGAGAGTCCAGTCCACAGTGGATCTAACATAACAGTGAGAGTCCAGTCCATAGTGGATCTAGCATAATAGTGAGAGTCCAGTCCATAGTGGATCTAACATAATAGTGAGAGTCCAGTCTATAGTGGATCTAACATAACAGTGAGAGTCCAGTCCATAGTGGATCTAACATAATAGTGATAGTCCAGTCCATAGTGGATCTAACATAATAGTGAGAGTCCAGTCTATAGTGGATCTAACATAATAGTGTGAGAGTCCAGTCCATAGTGGATCTAACATAATAGTGAGAGTCCATTCCATAGTGGATCTAACATAATAGTGAGAGTCCAGTCCATAGTGGATCTAACATAACAGTGAGAGTCCAGTCCATAGTGGATCTAACATAATAGTGATAGTCCAGTCCATAGTGCATCTAACATAATAGTGATAGTCCAGTCCATAGTGGATCTAACATAATAGTGATAGTCCAGTCCATAGTGGATCTAACATAATATTGTGAGAGTCTAGTCCATAGTGGATCTAACATAATAGTGTGACAGTCCAGTCCATAGTGGATCTAACATATTAGTGAGAGTCCAGTCCATAGTGGATCTAACATAATAGTGAGAGTCCATTCCATAGTGGATCTAACATAATAGTGTGAGAGTCCAGTCCATAGTGGATCAAACATACTAGTGAGAGTCCAGTCCATAGTGGATCTAACATAATAGTAGGAGAGTCCAGTCCAAAGTGGATCCAACATAATAGTAGGAGAGTCCAGTCCATAGTGGATCTAACATACTAGTGAGAGTCCAGTCCATAGTGGATCTAACATAATAGTGAGAGTCCAGTCCATAGTGGATCTAACATAATAGTGATGTAAATTCATTTAAAAAAGTGGCCCTCTGAAAGCAGCCATTACTGTGATGTGGCCCTCAATGAAAATGAATTTGACACCCTTGTTCTATATTCTCAATGAAACATCAAAGTATTGTCGTTACTTGCTTACGGGTACTTGCTGGAGTCGTTTATTGACCAGGCGTCAACCAGCAGTCCACGCATATCTCTTATATGTGTCTGCCATCTACTGGTCACACTCATCATTACACCTTGTACCAAATAAAATAGCTTCGAGTTTGTTTAGCACAACCAGAATTAATCAGGTTATAAGGCGCACTGTTGGTTTTTGAGAAAATGAAGGGATTTTAAGTGCGCCTTATAGTCCGACAACTATGGTAGTACTGTATAATACTATAATACTACAAAGGCATTGTTTGAAAGTCAGCAGGTCAACAGCACCGTAGCAACCGCAGCACACGTCTCCAAAGCCTTTCCTTCTCAACAATCTCAGAAGACAGATTTTCTATTTCATTGGACAAAATGCCAACAAATGACTGGAAAGCCCACGATGTCATCTCTCTCCCAGTCTCCCCAGCATAACTTATACTCTTGTAGTTGCATTTGAAATAAGGCTGTGGAACGCTTAAAGACGATACGAACGCATTGTTTATGTCTCAGGAGGTTCATTCTATTCGTCCCCGGGCTCTTACTCACGTGTTACCGTGATACCTGTGATATATAGGACTAACATCCAGGAGGGGTTTCGTGTTAAGTGCTCCCTTTAGCAGTCCAGCTACATGGCATCTGTGCGATATTTATGAGCACACTTTAAACCTGTCTGCAAATGTGGAGTTTGTCCTTTCGCGTATAATTACTGGAGTCCAAATGTCATCGGTTCCCCACCGGACTGTCGATGTTTACTTCAGGAATGTGTGTGTGAGTGTGTGTGTGTGTGCGTGTACATACACTACCGTTCAAAAGTTTGGGGTCACATTGAAATGTCCTTATTTTTGAAGGAAAAGCACTGTACTTTTCAATGAAGATAACTTTAAACTAGTCTTAACTTGAAAGAAATACACTCTATACATTGCTAATGTGGTAAATGACTATTCTAGCTGCAAATGTCTGGCTTTTTGGTGCAATATCTACATAGGTGTATAGAGGCCCATTTCCAGCAACTATCACTCCAGTGTTCTAATGGTACAATGTGTTTGCTCATTGGCTCAGAAGGCTAATTGATGATTAGAAAACCCTTGTGCAATCATGTTCACACATCTGAAAACAGTTTAGCTCGTTACAGAAGCTACAAAACTGACCTTCCTTTGAGCAGATTGAGTTTCTGGAGCATCACGTTTGTGGAGTCAATTAAACGCTCAAAATGGCCAGAAAAAGAGAACTTTCATCCGAAACTCGACAGTCTATTCTTGTTCTTAGAAATGAAGGCTATTCCATAAAATTGTTTGGGTGACCCCAAACTTATGAACGGTAGTGTATGTATGCATATATATGTAGATATATATATATTAGGGGTGTGGGGAAAAATCGATTTGAATTGGAATCGCGATTCTCACGTTGTGCGATTCAGAATCGATTCTCATTTTTAAAAAATCGATTTTTTAAATTTATTATTATATATATATATATATATATATATATATATATATGTATATATATATATATATATATATATATATACCGTAATTTCCGGACTATAAGCCGCTACTTTTTCCCCTCGTTCTGGTCCCTGCGGCTTATACAAGGGTGCGGCTTATTTACGGCCTGTTCTTCTCCGACACCGACGAAGAGGATTTCGGTGGTTTTTGTACGCAGGAGGAAGACGATGACACAATGATTAAAAACTGACTTTTCAGGCTGGTTATTTTGATAACGTACAGACGAGCACTTTGTATTACTTTGCACCGTTGTATTATTTGTACTCTGCACGAATGCTGTTCGCCATGTCAAAGATGTGAAAGTTGGATTGAATGATTGAAAGATTTATAGTTAATAAATGGGACGCTTTGCGTTCCCAAACAGTCATCTCTGTCCCGACAATCCCCTCCGTGGTAGCAGGAACCCCTATATACTACGCTAATTACACATCAAAACCCTGCGGCTTATAGTCGGGTGCGGCTTATATATGGAGCAATCTGTATTTTACCCTAAATTTAGCTCGTGCGGCTTATAGTCAGGTGCGGCTTATAGTCCGGAAATTACGGTTTATATATATATATATATATATATATATATATATATATATATATATATATATATATATATATATATATATATATATATATATATATATATATATATATTTTTTTTTTTTTTTATTTATTTTTTTTTAAAATTTTATTTTCTTTTTTTTAATTAATCAATCCAACAAAACAATACACAGCAATACCATAACATTGCAATCCAATTCCAAAAGCAAACCCGACCCAGCAACACTCAGAAGTGCAATAAACAGAGCAATTGAGAGGAGACACAAACACGACACAGAACAAACCAAAAGTAGTGAAATAAAAATGAATATCATCAACAACAGTATCAATGTTAGTTACAATTTCAACATAGCAGTGGTTGAAAATCCCTCATTGACATTATCATTAGACATTTAGTTTATGAGATGCGATGCAAGTGTAAGCCACTGTGACACTATTGTTAAATTTTTTTAATTAATTTTTTTATTAATGTTTGTAATGATAATATCAATGAGGGATTTTGAATCACTGCTATGTTGAAATTGTAACTAATATTGATACTAGGGATGTCCGATAATGGCTTTTTGCCGATATTCCGATATTGTCCAACTCTTTAATTACCGATACCGATATCAACCGATACCGATACTGATATATACAGTTGTGGAATTAACACATTATTATGCCTAATTTGGACAACCAGGTATGGTGAAGATAAGGTCCTTTTTTTTTTTTTTAAATTAATAAAATAAAATAAGATAAATAAATTGAAAACATTTTCTTGAATAAAAAAGAAAGTAAAACAATATAAAATCAGTTACATAGAAACTAGTAATTAATGAAAATTAGTAAAATTAACTGTTAAAGGTTAGTACTATTAGTGGACCAGCAGCACGCACAATCATGTGTGCTTACGGACTGTATCCCTTGCAGACTGTATTGATATATATTGATGTATAATGTAGGAACCAGAATATTAATAACAGAAAGAAACAACCCTTTTGTGTGAATGAGTGTAAATGGGGGAGGGAGGTTTTTTGGGTTGGTGCACTAATTGTAAGTTTATCTTGTGTTTTTTATGTGGATTTAATAAAAAATAAAAATAAAAATAAAAATGATACTGATAATAAAAACCGATACCGCTAATTTTCAATATTACATTTTTTTAAAGCATTTATCGGCAGGCCGATATTATCGGCCATCTCTACTTATGATCATCAATTATCACTTTTTTAAATGTCACACTGTGGCTGAGTGATGGATTATTATGTGTGCTTACGGACTGTATCCCTTGCAGACTGTATTGATATATATTGATATATAATGTAGGAACCAGAATATTAATAACAGAAAGAAACAACCCTTTTGTGTGAATGAGTGTAAATGGGGGAGGGAGGTTTTTTGGGTTGGTGCACTAATTGTAAGTGTATCTTGTGTTTTTTATGTTGATTTAATTTAAAAAAAAACAAAAAAACAATACAGATAATAAAAAAAACGATACCGATAATTTCCGATATTACATTTTTAAGCATTTATCGGCCGATAATATCGTACATCTCTAATTGATACTGTTGTTGATAATATTCATTTTTGTCTCACTACTTTTAGATTGTTCCGTCTCATGTTTGTGTGTCCTCAATTGCTCTGTTTATTGCTATTCTGAATGTTGTTGGGCATTATTATGGTATTGTTGTGTATTGTTTTCATTATTTAAAAAAAAAAATAAAAAATCATTTTTGAATCGAGAATCGTGTTGAATTGGAAAAAAAAATCGATTTTGAATCGAATCGTGACCCCAAGAATCGATTTTGAATCGATTCTTGGGACACCCAAAGATTCACAGCCCTAATATATATGTATTTTTTTATGACTTCATTTAGCTACACAAGTCTAACACCACTACAATCTACTTCAATAATAACAAGCCATCTTTTTAATACACCTCATTAGCGTGTGCTCCCCCTCTGGTCAACATATGAAATAACAAGTGTGTGTAAGAAATTGAAATGCTCCCCCTTTGGCCAAAATGTTTAAAAATAAAAAAATAAATATGTACTATAGAGGCATTCTGTAATAACTTGAAGATTAAAAAACAATTACAAAAAAAACCCGAACTAAAAGCAGTCTTTTTCTCAAAGTGTCGACTTTTTTCTTATAAAATAGGGAACCATTTCTCATATTCTTTGTTTATGTAATAGTGCCATATTTTCTCGTAAAATTATTAGTTTTTTAATGTAAAATTATTGCTTTCTAATGCAAAATGGTGATATTTGTCGTATAAAATTCTGACTTTTATCACAATATTGCCCATTTTGTTAAGCAGTGACATTTTTGGAGTACAATTATGACTTTTGTCATAATGTTGCCAAGTCAAATTCCGATTATTATATTGCCAAACTTATTAAAGTTTTCTTATAAAATTGTGACTTTTGTCGAGTAAAATTGCGACAATTTTTTTCATAAAATGTTAAGCTTTTCTTGTTAAATTGCGACTGTTATTGAGTAAAACTCCAACTTTTATCATAATATTGCACAAATGTTCAGTTTTTCTTGTAAAATTTGGACTTGCGTGGAGTAAAATTATGACTTTTATTATAATACTGCCAAAATTCTAAGTTTTTCTTGTGAAATTGTGACCTTTTTCTTGTGAAATTCCAACTCATTTTTCACAACAAACTTTTTTATATTTTTATAGCATGTATATATTATTAATGTTGTAAATAAACATCTTTATATATATAGAAAGGATGGTTCTAAAGAGGTAGGCATTTTTCTCAGGTCTCAAGAAGGTAACAAATACAAGATTGTGTGCTTGTGTGTGTGTGTGTGTGTGGTATATATGTATGTATGTATGTACATATGTAGATATATGTATAAGTCTAACACCACTACAATCTACTACAATAATAACAAATCATGGTCCCAATAACATTGCATCTAATAGAGAATGTCTCATTTGCACCCCTGCTGGTGACATCTATCAAAATGAGGGTGGTCCCAAAAAGGAGGGATCTTTCTAATTGACTGTGTGTCGCTTTTAAAAGGGCTCCCCCTCTGGCCAACATATGAAATAACAAGTGTGTGTTAGAAATTAAAATGTGCCCCCTCTGGCCAAAATGTAAAAAAAATTAAAACATTTTTTATATAGAGACATACTGTAATAACTTGAAGTAAATAATGAAGATTAAAAAACAATTACAAAATTGTTTTACCTAAAAGCAGTGTTTTTCTCACAATGTGTTGACTTTTTTCTTATAAAATAGGGAACAATTTCTCATATTCTTTCTGTTTCTGCAATATTTTCTAGTAAAAGTATTACTTTTTTATGTAAAATTATTACTTTCTAATGCAAAATGGTGACATTTGTCATATAAAATTCGGACTTTTATCACAATATTGCCCATTTTTTTGTTGTTCTTGTAAAACAGTGACATTTTTGGAGTAAACTGATGACTTTTGTCATAATGTTGCCGAGTCAAATTCCGATTATTATTATATTGCCAAACTTATTAAAGTTTTCTTGTAAAATTCCAACTTTTATCATAATACTGCGCAAATGTTCAGTTTTTCTTGTAAAATTTGGACTTGTGTTGAGTAAAATTACGACTTTTATTATAATACTGCCAAAATTCTAAGTTTTTCTTGTGAAATTGTGACCTTTTTCCTGTGAAATTGTGACCTTTTTCTTGTGAAATTCCAACTCATTTTTCACAACAAGCTTTTTTATATTTGCATAGTATGTATATATTATTAATGTTGTAAATACACATCTTTATATATCTAGAAAGGCTGGTCCTAAAGAGGGAGGCATTTTTCTCAGGTCTCAAGAAGGTAACAAATACAAGTGTGTGTGTGTGTGTGTGTGTTTGTGCGTGTGTGTGTGTGTGCGTGTGTGTGTGTGTGTGTGTGTGTGTGTGTGTGTGTGTGTGTGAGAGTGTGTGTGTTTGTGTGTGTGTGTGTTTCCACGCAGACCAAACCGGGATGAAGCCTCGTAGGTGTGTTTGTGCGCCTCTTTTCGGGGGCTTTGCTCCTTATTTAAGACCAATATTTACCCAGCAGCCCGAGGGTGAGATTACCTCATATTCTAACCGCCCAGCTGCGCTTTCTCAGCGTTGCCACGGCGACCGACGGAATGTCCCATCATGTTTATCTGCCTGACGGAAAACCAGGGCGGCGGATGACGAAGATCCAGTTGTGTGTACAAGATAAATACTCTCACATGCGCATTAGGAGACAAAATCCTGGCTTTTGATGAGCTAAACTGGCCCATTCATAATCAGGATAACATCTCCTAATAAACATCAACTATAGACAGCTGGTAAATGTATCACTGTAGTACTTACAAGTTGTAACGGAGAATCATTTTACAGCAGTAGTTCCTAAACTTTTTTCACCAAGCACCACCTCAGAAAACACTTGGTTCTCCAAGTACCACCATAATGGTAGCATAGTAGGCCTAAGTATTCATTACAAACCAAGAATAGGTTTCATTTTTACATGTATATTTAATGTGTTTGGCCATTGTTACAATACACACAGTTTGAACGGTAACACCGTGTTTAAAAATAGGAAAATAAAACACTGTACTTAAAAATTGAATAAAATAAAATTAATTGTACATTATTTTTTTGATTTTTTTGGCTTACCACTGGATTCGGGGTGTCCAAAGTTTTTGACCTGGGGGCCGCTGGGGGCTAAAAAAGATGTAAAGTAACTATATGTGTAGGTTTGTGTGTATGTATATGTATGTTATATATATATATATATATATATATATATATATATATATATATATATATATATATATATATATATATATATATATATATATATATATGTATATGTATATATGTATATGTATATATGTATATGTATATATGTATATGTATATGTGTATATGTATATATGTATATGTGTATATGTATGTATATATGTATATGTATATGTGTATATGTATATATATATATATATGTATATGTGTATATGTATATGTATATATATATATATATTCATATATATATATACATATATATACATATATATATATATATACATATATATATATATGTATATATATATATATATATATATATATATACATATATATATGTATATACATATATATATATATATATATATATACATATATGTATATATACATATACATATATATATATATATATATATATATATATATGTATATATATATATATGTATATATATATGTATATATATATATATATATGTGTGTATATATGTATGTATGTATGTGTATATGTATATATATGTATGTGTATATATATATGTATATTTATATATGTATGTATATATATATATGTATATACAATATATATATATATAATATATGTATATATATGTGTATATATATATACGTATATATGTATATATATATATATATATATATATATATATATATATATATATATATATATATATATATACATACACACGTACACACCTACATACATTCTGAATTTTATCACAATATTGCCCATTTTTTGGTTGTTGTTGTAAAGTAGTGACATTTTTTGAGCAAAATTATGACTTTTGTCATAATGTTGCCAAGTCAAATTCCGATTCTTATTATAATATTGTCAAACTTATTAAAGTTTTCTTATAAAATTATGACTTTTGTCGAGTAAAATTGCGACAATTTTTTTCATAAAATTGCCAAAATGTTAAGCTTTTCTTGCAATATTGCGACTGTTATTGAGTAAAATTCCAACTTTTATAATAGTGCACAAATGTTCAGTTTTTCTTGTAAAATTTGGACTATATATATATGTATATATACACAACCCCTTTCCAAAAAATTTGAATATCATGGAAAAGTTCATTTATTTCCATAATTCCATTCAAAACATTAAACTTTCATAGATTATAGAGGAGCCCACAACTTAAATGATTATATTTAGTTGTTTTTTTGTACATAATTTGGGCTTCCAGCTCACAAAACCCACGAAAACAGGATTTCAAAAAATTCGAATAGTGTGAAGAAATCCGGCCAATTTTTTGACAGGGCGTGAATGTTTTAAAGTGAGTGTCACACATTAGTCGTCCACTAAACTCACAGCACCTGCGCAGGTTTCCCCAGGTGTCATTTGGTTCAATGTTCTCAGTTGGGATCAATATGGGGAAGACTGCAGACTTGACAGAAGACCACCATTGATACCCTCCGTAGGATGTAAGCCACAAAAGTTCCTAGCTAATGCCTGGTTCACACCAACGGCGCTTGCCGCGCTTTAAAGCGGCGAGCAAAGCGCCGTCATTTTTGTCAATTTTTCCACGAATATCCCGATCTCCGAAGTAATGTTATGCTTTGATACGCTCTGATACGAATTAGTTGCCGCTTTGGGGGGACGAATTACCGTTCCTCACGATTTGATCCCGCTTTGATACGCTTTAAATCACGCTTTGATACGTTTTATTAGGCTTTATTGAACTTTATTACGCTTTGATGCGATCCTGACGCTTTAAATCAGGCTCTGACATGATTATCAAGCTCTGTTGTGCATTGGAATTAATGTGTCATGAACATTATGAACATTAATTTGTAATCATGACTTTGAAATGTGATATTGTTATGTAATTATGTGCAATTTGGAAGATGCTGTAATTATTATTTTGTGAATTTGATGAATAAATTGCGTGCGCACACATAATATAATAAAAAAGAGAAATATGATGAACAAATAAGTAAAAAAAAAAGTGAAAAACTCAGTATACTAAGTTTTCCCCACATTTTTTTAGATGTATCTATTTATTTGATTTCTCTTTTTGTTTTATTATATACAGGATAAAACACATAATGTAATAAAAAAGAGAAATATGATAAACAAATAAGTAAAAAAAAAAGTGAAAAACTCAGTATACTGTTTTCCACACATTTTTTATATTCATTTATTTTTTCAATTTCTCTTTTTTTTCGTTATATTATGTTTATTATTTATTATGTTTTATATCTTCATTTCTTTTATTTTTTTGTCATCTTAATAAATATCTATCTTTCATTTCTTATGCTAGTTGACAATAATAAAAGGCATTTCTTTTATTTTTTATATTCATTTATTTTTTCAATTTCTCTTTTTTTTCGTTATATTATGTTTATTATTTATTATGTTTTATATTCATTTATTTTTTCAATTCCTCTTTTTTTCCCGTTATTATGTTTATTATTTATTATGTTTTATATTCATTTATTTTTTCAATTTGTCTTTTTTTTTTGTTATATTATGTTTATTTATTATTATGTTTTATATTCATTTATTTTTTCAATTTCTTTTTTTTTCCGTTATGTTTATTATGTTTTATATTCATTTATTTTTTAAATTTCTCTTCTTTTTTCGTTATATTATGTTTATTATTTATTATGTTTTATATTCATTTATTTTTTCAATTTCTCTTTTTTTTCCGTTATATTATGTTTATTATTTATTATTTATTATGTTTTATATTCATTTATTTTTTCAATTTCTCTTTTTTTTTCGTTATTATGTTTATTATTTATTATTTATTATGTTTTATATTCATTTATTTTTTCAATTTCTCTTTTTTTTCGTTATATAATGTTTATTATTTATTATGTTTTATATCTTCATTTCTTTTATTTCTTTGTCATCTTAATAAATATCTATCTTTCATTTCTTATGCTAGTTGACAATAATAAAAGGCATTTCTTTTATTTTTATATTCATTTATTTTTTAATTTCTCTTTTTTTCCGTTATATTATGTTTATTATTTATTATGTTTTATATTCATTTATTTTTTTAATTCCTCTTTTTTTTCCGTTATATTATGTTTATTATTTATTATGTTTTATATTCATTTATTTTTTAAAGTTCTCTTTTTTTTCCGTTATATTATGTTTATTATTTATTATTATGTTTTATATTCATTTATTTTTTCAATTCCTCTTTTTTTTTCCGTTATTTTTATTATTTATTATGTTTTATATTCATTTATTTTTTCAATTCCTCTTCTTTTTTCGTTATATTCAATGTCACTAGTCAATATCACAGTCACTTCCTATTTGTAGTTGTAGACTGGGGTCCGCGCTTTGAACCAAGATCTGTTAAGCTTTCCTACGCTTTGAGTCAAGCTTTGCTGAGCTTTGTCAGGCTTTGATACGCTCTCGGGGCTTTATTCCATCCTTGACAGAGCGCCGAATTTTTTTAAACCGTTTAAAAAATGTTGGCGAACTTGCCGCATGTCCCGCTTCACTACAAGCTTTCCCACCATCCATTAGGACCCTCACGCTTTAATCACGCTTTGTTACGCTTTAACGCCGCTTTGCATGCCGCTTTAAAGCGCCGTCAAAGCGCCGTTGGTGTGAACCTAGCATAAGGAGTGCTGGCTGTTCACAGTCTCCAAGCATATCAATGGAAAGTCTAGTGGAAGGGCAAAATGATGCACCAGCAGAAGATCTGTCACTGGGCTTCTGCGGATTATCAAACCGAGAGATCCTGGAGATCCGGTTTTTGTTATGAACTTCTATTGTAAAATGTCAGCTCTCCTGTTAGGGACAGCAGACACGTTCATGCCTTCATCTATGAAGAGTGTTCTTGCAGACTGATCATATCTGATCACTTGGCGTGGTTTTAGTCTTCCTGGCTCATTGCAGCTGATCTTAACAGCGGGGGTGAACTGGAGGGAAAATAAATGT
>NC_084750.1:14936980-14979480 GCF_033978785.1 Entelurus aequoreus | reverse complement strand
AACCGGAAGTATAAGTGCCTTGTCGTCTACTATCCATCTATAGTGTTTCTGTTAGAAAGGATTTTTCATTCATTTCTCCAAACAATGTTCGTGTCACACCCCTTTTGTGTGTTGTTTTAGTTCATCTCCAGTACTCTTATTTTGTAGTTTCACTTCCTGTCTGTCCTCTGAGTAGTGGCTCCATCCCCTTTCCTTGATTGGCAACCTAGACACACTTGTACCTGGTAGCCAACCAGTCTCTTATTTAGATCATCGTTTTGCACTACTACGACTCTATTGATCAACTAAAGAAGTCTTGTGCCTTAACTCGGAGGAAACAAAAGAACAAAAGAAGGAGAGTGCAGCTAACTGAGTGTGTTGTCTTTTGTTACGTTAAAGAAAATTATTTTTACTCACTATCTGCCCCTCGTCTGCTGCATCTTGCAGTCAAAACTACCTACAAGCATTCTGTAAGTTTTACAATATAACTAAAGCAATTTATACTTACTATTTTATAATATAACTAAAGAAATTCAGACTTACTATTTTACAATATAACTAAAGCAATTCATACTTACTATTTTACAATATAACTAAAGCAATTTATATTTACTATTTTACAATATAACTAAAGCAATTTATACTTACTATTTTACAATATAACTAAAGAAATTTATACTTACTATTTTACAATATAACTAAAGCAATTTATACTTACTATTTTACAATATAACTAAAGCAATTTATACTTACTATTTTACAATATAACTAAAGCAATTTATACTTACTATTTTACAATATAACTAAAGCAATTCAGACTTACTATTTTACAATATAACTAAAGCAATTCATACTAAAGCAATTTATACTTACTATTTTACAATATAACTACAGCAATTTATGCTTACTATTTTACAATATAACTAAAGCAATTTATACTTACTATTTTACAATATTTACTAATGCAATTCATACTTACTATTTTACAATATAACTAAAGCAATTCATACTAAAGCAATTTATACTTACTATTTTACAATATAACTACAGCAATTTATGCTTACTATTTTACAATATAACTAAAGCAATTCAGACTTACTATTTTACAATATAACTAAAGCAATTCAGACTTACTATTTTACAATATAACTAAAGCAATTCATACTTACTATTTTACAATATAACTAAAGCAATTTATACTTACTATTTTACAATATATCTAAAGCAATTTATACTTACTATATTACAATATAACTAAAGCAATTTATACTTACTATTTTACAATATAACTAAAGCAATTTATACTTAATAATTTACAATATAACTAAAGCAATTTAACTTACTATTTTACAATATAACTAAAGCAATTTATACTTACTATTTTACAATATAACTAAAGCAATTCATACTTACTATTTAACTATATAACTAAAGCAATTAATACTTACTATTTTACAATATAACTAAAGCAATTTATACTTACTATTTTACAATATAACTAAAGCAATTCATACTTACTATTTTACAATATAACTAAAGCAATTCATACTTACTATTTTACAATATAACTAAAGCAATTCATACTTACTATATTACAATATAACTAAAGCAATTCATACTTACTATTTTACAATATAACTAAAGCAATTCATACTTACTATATTACAATATAACTAAAGCAATTCATACTTACTATATTACAATATAACTAAAGCAATTTATAATTACTATTTTACAATATAACTAAAGCAATTTATACTTAATAATTTACAATATAACTAAAGCAATTTAACTTACTATTTTACAATATAACTAAAGCAATTTATACTTACTATTTTACAATATAACTAAAGCAATTCATACTTACTATATTACAATATAACTAAAGCAATTCATACTTACTATATTACAATATAACTAAAGCAATTTATAATTACTATTTTACAATATAACTAAAGCAATTTATACTTAATAATTTACAATATAACTAAAGCAATTTAACTTACTATTTTACAATATAACTAAAGCAATTTATACTTACTATTTTACAATATAACTAAAGCAATTTATACTTACTATTTTACAATATAACTAAAGCAATTCATACTTACTATTTTACTATATAACTAAAGCAATTAATACTTACTATTTTACAATATAACTAAAGCAATTTATACTTACTATTTTACAATATAACTAAAGCAATTCATACTTACTATTTTACAATATAACTAAAGCAATTCATACTTACTATTTTACAATATAACTAAAGCAATTCATACTTACTATATTACAATATAACTAAAGCAATTCATACTTACTATTTTACAATATAACTAAAGCAATTCATACTTACTATATTACAATATAACTAAAGCAATTCATACTTACTATATTACAATATAACTAAAGCAATTTATACTTACTATTTTACAATATAACTAAAGCAATTTATACTTAATAATTTACAATATAACTAAAGCAATTTAACTTACTATTTTACAATATAACTAAAGCAATTTATACTTACTATTTTACAATATAACTAAAGCAATTCATACTTACTATTTTACTATATAACTAAAGCAATTAATACTTACTATTTTACAATATAACTAAAGCAATTTATACTTACTATTTTACAATATAACTAAAGCAATTCATACTTACTATTTTACAATATAACTAAAGCAATTCATACTTACTATTTTACTATATAACTAAAGCAATTAATACTTACTATTTTACAATATAACTAAAGCAATTTATACTTACTATTTTACAATATAACTAAAGCAATTTATACTTACTATTTTACAATATAACTAAAGCAATTCATACTTACTATATTACAATATAACTAAAGCAATTCATACTTACTATTTTACAATATAACTAAAGCAATTCATACTTACTAAACCCTCCCATGTGTGATGTCTGCAGTGTTTTCGTGCTAATATGCCAACATGTTAATAATGTGTTGGCATTATTCACCTACAACTGCGCTCTTTTTGTATTGTTTCAGTTTCACAAACTCGCCCAGTCGTCACCGTGGAGGTATGGAGTCTGTCTGCTGATTGGAGAGCGAGCGTCCGTGACAGGCGCCGCTTGGGAACATTTAAGGTACGTAAATAAACATTTACAAAGCCTTTCGTACTGGTTTATATCTGCAGCTTTATGTATGTAAAATGATCTATTTCTTCTCAAATGTGGTGGTTAGGATTGTCCTGATACCAAAATGTATTTCAATACTTTTTGATACCACAAAAAAATGGCATTATTGGCTTTATTTTAACAAAAAATCTTAGTGTACATGAAACATATGTTTATTATTGCAATTTAGTGCTTAAATAAAATAGTGAACATACTAGACAACTTGTCTTTTAGTAGTAAGTAAACAAACAAAGACTCCTAATTAGTCTGCTGACGTATGCAGTAACATATTGTGTCATTTATACACCTATTATTTTGTACACATTATAAAGGACAAACTGTAAAAATTGATTATTAATCTACTTGTTCATTTATTGTTAATATCTGATTTTTTTCTGTTTCAACATGTTCTATCTACACTTCTGTTAAAATGTAATAATCACTTATTCTTCTCTTCTTTGATACTTTACATTAGTTTTGGATGATACCACACATTTAGGTATCGATCCGATACCAAGTAGTTACAGGATCATACATTGGTCATATTCAAAGTCCTTATGTGTCCAAAGACGTATTTCCTGACTTTATAAACATTTTGTGACGATAAAAAATATCGATGTAATCATAGTAGTATCGACTAGATACGCTCTTGTACTTGGTATCATTACAGTGGATGTCAGGTGTAGATCCACCCATGACGTTTGTTTACATTGTGACGCCGGTGAGCTATTGTATCCTCCTACGGTGTGTAGTGAAGCATGTTTAGCTATTCCACGTCCTCCAGTGATAATGCTACTTGTAAGAAACGTACTTTATTCGTCGCCATGGAGACGAGGGTTAGTGATTTAGAAGTAACTAAAACACCGCAGACTGCGGGTGGATGTTAGCCGCTGAGGGCGTTTCAGTGTTATAACTTCACCTTTATCTTTACTTTTTACACCAAAATGCGTCCGTTCTCCCTTTTCTGTCTACACACTGCGTCTGCTTGTAAGTACTCTGTGTGTGTGCGCTGCCGAACATGCTCCCCTGCTTGTAAAACCAGCAATGTTATGACGTGACGTCATGCACGGTACTTTTCAAACAGAGTATAGTACCATTTTTTAATTCATTAGTACCACGATACTATCCTAGTACTGGTATACCGCACAACCCTAGTGGTGGTATTTATTTATCTGCGGCTTATGTATGCAAAATGATCTATTTCCTCTAAAATGTGGTGATTAAATACTGGTGTGCCCGGATATGTACACTATATTGCCAAAAGTATTTGGCCACCTGCCTTGACTCACATATGAAGTTGAATTGTCCAAAATGTTTTGGTATCCTGGAGCATTCAAAGTTCCTGTCACTGGAACTAAGGGGCCAAGCCCAACTCCTGAAAAAACAACCCCGCACCATAATTCCTCCTCCACCAAATGTCACACTGGGCACAATGCAGTCCGAAGTGTACTGTTCTCCTGGCAACCTCCAAACCCAGACTGGTCCGTCAGATTGCCAGATGGAAAAGTGTGATTCGTCAGTCCAGAGAAGGCGTCTCCACTGCTCTAGAGTCCAGTGGCGACGTTCTTTACACCACCGTATCCCACGCTTGGTGATGTATGGCTTAGATGCAGCTGCACGGCCATGGAAACCCATTCCATGAAGCTCTCTGCGT
Source organism: Entelurus aequoreus (assembly GCF_033978785.1). NCBI lineage: Eukaryota > Metazoa > Chordata > Actinopteri > Syngnathiformes > Syngnathidae > Entelurus > Entelurus aequoreus. The sequence continues at coordinate 14,974,694 of NC_084750.1, read as the reverse complement.
ACTGTACGTGGGCTGATTGGAAGGTCACAATGAGGTTTGGAGCTCTGTAGCAACTGACCGTGCAGAAAGTCTTTGCACTGACCCCTCTCTGTCAGTTTACGTGGACTACCACTTGGTGGCTGAGTTGCTGTTGTTCCCAAACTCTTCCAGTTTCTTATAATAAAGTTGACTCTGGAATATTTAGGGGCGAGGAAATTTCAATACTTTTGTTGCACAGGTGGCATCCTATGACAGTTCCACGCTGGAAATCACTGGCTTTTTTTTGCCGATAACCGATATTCCGATATTGTCCAACTCTTAAATACCGATTCCGATATCAACCGATACCGATGTATACAGTGGTGGAATTAACACATTATTATGCCTAATTTTGTTGTGATGCCCCGCTGGATGCATTAAACCAGCGGTCCCCAACCACCGGGCCGCGGCCCGGTACCGGTCCGTGGACCGATTGTTACCGGGCCGCGGCCTCACAAGAAGTTCAAAAAAAATTTTTTTTTAATTTTTTTTAATTTTTTTTTTTAATTGAATCAACATAAAAAACACAATATATACATGATATATCAATACAAATCAATACAATCTGCAGGGATACAGTCCGTAAGCACACATGATTGTATTTCTTTATGACAAAAAAAAACCTAAAAAATAAAAAAATAATTCCCCCGGTCCGTGGGACAAATTTTCAGGCATTGACCGGTCCGCAAGTGCAAAAAGGTTGGGGACCACTGCATTAAACAATGTAACAAGGTTTTCCAAAATAAATCAACTCACGTTATGGAAAAAAATGCCAACATGGCACTGCCATATTTATTATTGAAGTCACAAAGTGCATTATTTTTTTTTAACATGCCTCAAAACAGCAGCTTGGAATTTGGGACATGCTCTCCCTGAGAGAGCATGAGGAGGTTGAGGTGGGGGGGGGGGGGGTTTGGTGGTAGCGGGGGGTGTATATTGTAGCGTCCCGGAAGAGTTAGTGCTGCAAGGGGTTCTGGGTATTTGTTCTGTTGTGTTTATGTTGTCGGAATGTGTTTGTCATTCTTGTTTGGTGTGAGTTCACAGTGTGGCGCATATTTGTAACAGTGTTAAAGTTGTTTATACGGTCACCCCTCAGTGTGACCTGTATGGCTGTTGACCTAAGTATGCGTTGCATTCACTTGTGTGTGGGAAAAGCCGTAGATATTATGTGACTGGGCCGGCACACAAAGGCAGTGCCTTTAAGGTTTATTGGCGCTCTGTACTTCTCCCTACGTCCGTGTACCACTCCGTACACTGCAAAAAGTGAAATGTAACTAAGATGAAATATCTCAAATAAGGGTGATATTTGCTTATTTTCTGTCTGATATAATAATTCTTCTCACTAAGCAGATTTTATGTTAGTGTTTTACTTGTTTTATGTGTTTTGGTCCTAAATGATCTCAGTAAGATATTACAGCTTGTTGCTGAGATGTGATGACCTATATTGAGTAAAACATGCTTGAAACTAGAATATCAACTGTTGTGTCATCAACACTCACAAGTATAAAACTACTTTTTTAAAGTAATCATTTCTTATTTCAAGCATGAAAAAAAAAAAATCATGACTTTGACACAATTGTGTCTCATAATTAAAACAGATGACAGCCAAATGGACTTTGCTGTTTTATTTTCAATGAAACAATAGAAAAGACGCACTCATATAGTAGTACAGTTGGCACAGTACAGTAAACTGACAGTTAATATTCAAACATTTAACATGTGACATTTTTAACAATTTTGAACAGAAATAGTTCATGCACATTCAGATAAATTCTTTAAAATTACAATTTAAAAAATGTATATATACTGTATATATATATATATATATATATATATATATATATATATATATATATATATATATATATGCGCACTAATTGACTGAAAGAGCACGCACTTGGCGCGATGATGTCATGTTATCCATGGAAAAATGCATCTTTAGACAATATGATTTGCCTGAGCGGCTAGGAGACCCCGAGAGTAACAAGATGTTGCCTTGTTGCCTTTCCATTAAGAACAATAAATTAGTTTTTAATATAAGTTTGCTGGTTTCAAGAAATGTAATGCCGAGCGCATATCATTATGTCAAGATAATGGCACTAGCATTTACTTCATTTATGAATATTTTTCAACATATTGAGCAAAAAGGTCTCTTTTTTTTTTTCTACCAAGAAAAGTGCACTTGAGAAAAAAAGTGAGAATATACTTATTTTAAGCTATTTTTGGGTCCATTGAGGTTAGCTAATTTTACTTGTTTTGGAAAGTCTTGACAAGCCACATGTTCTTGTTCTATTGGCAGATAATTTTGCTTAGTTCAAATAAAATACCCTTATTTTTGTATTTTTTTTTCTTGTTTTTGAACACTGACTTTTTGCAGTGCACAGCTGTGTTTTAAAAAGTCATAAATTTTACTTTTTGAAACCGATAACCCATAATTTCCGATATTACATTTTAAAGCATTAATCGGTCGATAATATCGGCAGTCCCATATTATCGGACATCTCTAATGGGTGGCCAAATACTTAATATACTTAATAATAGGGATGTCCGATAATGGCTTTTTGCCGATATTGTCCAACTCTTTAATTACCGATACCGATATCAACCGATACCGATATCAACCGATATATACAGTCGTGGAATTAACACATTATTATGCCTAATTTGGACAACCAGGTATGGTGAAGATAAGGTACTTTTTTAAAAAATGAATCAAATAAAATAAGATAAATAAATTAAAAACATTTTCTTGAATAAAAAAGAAAGTAAAACAATATAAAAACAGTTACATAGAAACTAGTAATTAATGAAAATGAGTAAAATTAAGTGTTAAAGGTTAGTACTATTAGTGGAGCAGCAGCACGCACAATCATGTGTGCTTACGGACTGTATCCCTTGCAGACTGTATTGATATATATTGATATATAATGTAGGAACCAGAATATTAATAACAGAAAGAAACAACCCTTTTGTGTGAATGAGTGTAAATGGGGGAGGGAGGTTTTTTGGGTTGGTGCACTAATTGTAAGTGTATCTTGTGTTTTTTATGTGGATTTAATAAAAAAAACAAAACAAAAAAAAACAAAAAAAACAAAACGATACAGATAATAAAAAACCGATACCGATAATTTCCGATATTACATTTTAACGCATTTATCGGCCGATATTATCGGACATCCCTAGGCAAGCCTTTTTTTTATCAGATACCAAAAGTTGCGATCTTTATCGTCGATGTTCTCTACTAAATCCTTTCAGCAAAAATATGGCAATATCGCGAAATGATCAAGTATGACACATAGAATGGATCTGCTATCCCCGTTTAAATAAGAAAAATTTCATTTCTGTAGGCCTTTAAAAAAGTAGTTTTATACTTGTGAGTAGGGATGTCCGATAATGGCTTTTTGCCGATATCCGATATTCCGATATTGTCCAACTCTTTAATTACCGATACCGATATCAACCGATACCGATATCAACCGATGTATACAGTCGTGGAATTAACACATTATGCCTAATTTGGACAACCAGGTATGGTGAAGATAAGGTACTTTTAAAAAAAATAAAAATAAAATAAGATAACTAAATTAAAAACATTTTCTTGAATAAAAAAAGAAAGTAAAACAATATAAAAACAGTTACATAGAAACTAGTAATGAATGAAAATGAGTAAAATTAAGTGTTAAAGGTTAGTACTATTAGTGGAGCAGCAGCACGCACAATCATGTGTGCTTACGGACTGTATCCCTTGCAGACTGTATTGATATATATTGATATATAATGTAGGAACCAGAATATTGATAACAGAAATAAATGGGGAGAGGGAGGTTTTTTGGGTTGGTGCACTAATTGTAAGTGTATCTTGTTTTTTATGTTGATTTAATAAAAAACCCCAAAAAAAAACGATACAGATAATAAAAAACCGATACCGATAATTTCCGATATTACATTTTAACGCATTTATCGGCCGATAATATCGGCCGGCCGATATTATCGGACATCCCTAGGCAAGCCTTTTTTTTATCAGATACCAAAAGTTGCGATCTTTATCGGCGTTGTTCTATACTAAATCCTTTCAGCAAAAATATGGCAATATCGCGAAATGATCAAGTATGACACATAGAATGGATCTGCTATCCCCGTTTAAATAAGAAAAATTTCATTTCGGTAGGCCTTTAAAAAAGTAGTTTTATACTTGTGAGTAGGGATGTCCGATAATGGCTTTTTGCCGATATCCGATATTCCGATATTGTCCAACTCTTTAATTACCGATACCGATATCAACCGATACCGATATCAACCGATATATACAGTCGTGGAATTAACACATTATTATGCCTAATTTGGACAACCAGGTATGGTGAAGATAAGGTACTTTTTAAAAAAATGAATCAAATAAAATAAGATAAATAAATTAAAAACATTTTCTTGAATAAAAAAGAAAGTAAAACAATATAAAAACAGTTACATAGAAACTAGTAATGAATGAAAATGAGTAAAATTAACTGTTAAAGGTTAGTACTATTAGTGGAGCAGCAGCACGCACAATCATGTGTGCTTACGGACTGTATCCCTTGCAGACTGTATTGATATATATTGATATATAATGTAGGAACCAGAATATTGATAACAGAAAGAAACAACCCTTGAATGTGAATGAGTGTAAATGGGGGGAGGGAGGTTTTTTGGGTTGGTGCACTAATTGTAAGTGTATCTTGTGTTTTTTATGTTGATTTAATAAAAATAAAAAACAAAAAAAACGATACAGATAATAAAAAACCCGATACCGATAATTTCCGATATTACATTTTAACGCATTTATCGGCCGATAATATCGGCCGGCCGATATTATCGGACATCCCTAGGCAAGCCTTTTTTTTATCAGATACCAAAAGTTGCGATCTTTATCGTCGTTGTTCTATACTAAATCCTTTCAGCAAAAATATGGCAATATCGCAAAATGATCAAGTATGACACATAGAATGGATCTGCTATCCCCGTTTAAATAAGAAAAATTTCATTTCAGTAGGCCTTTAAAAAAGTAGTTTTATACTTGTGAGTAGGGATGTCCGATAATGGCTTTTTGCCGATATCCGATATTCCGATATTGTCCAACTCTTTAATTACTGATACCGATATCAACCGATACCGATATCAACCGATGTATATAGTCGTGGAATTAACACATTATTATGCCTAATTTGGACAACCAGGTATGGTGAAGATAAGGTACTTTTTAAAAAAAATAATAAAATAAGATAACTAAATTAAAAACATTTTCTTAAATAAAAAAGAAAGTAAAACAATATAAAAACAGTTACATAGAAACTAGTAATTAATGCAAATTTGTAAAATGAACTGTTAAAGGTTAGTACTATTAGTGGAGCAGCAGCACGCACAATCATGTGTGCTTACGGACTGTATCCCTTGCAGACTGTATTGATATATATTGATATATAATGTAGGAACCAGAATATTGATAACAGAAAGAAATGGGGGGAGGGAGGTTTTTTGGGTTGGTGCACTAATTGTAAGTGTATCTTGTGTTTTTTATGTTGATTTAATAAAAAAAACGATACAGATAATAAAAAACCGATACCGATAATTTCAGATATTACATTTTAACGCATTTATCGGCCGGCCGATATTATCGGACATCCCTAGGCAAGCCTTTTTTTTATCAGATACCAAAAGTTGCGATCTTTATCGTCGATGTTCTCTACTAAATCCTTTCAGCAAAAATATGGCAATATCGCGAAATGATCAAGTATGACACATAGAATGGATCTGCTATCCCCGTTTAAATAAGAAAAATTTCATTTCAGTAGGCCTTTAAAAAAGTAGTTTTATACTTGTGAGTAGGGATGTCCGATAATGGCTTTTTGCCGATATCCGATATTCCGATATTGTCCAACTCTTTAATTACCGATACCGATATCAACCGATACCGATATCAACCGATGTATACAGTCGTGGAATTAACACATTATTATGCCTAATTTGGACAACCATGTATGGTGAAGATAAGGTACTTTTTAAAAAAATAATAATAATAAGATAACTAAATTAAAAACATTTTCTTGAATAAAAAAGAAAGTAAAACAATATAAAAACAGTTACATAGAAACTAGTAATGAATGAAAATGAGTAAAATTAACTGTTAAAGGTTAGTACTATTAGTGGACCAGCAGCACGCACAATCATGTGTGCTTACGGACTGTATCCCTTGCAGACTGTATTGATATATATTGATATATAATGTAGGAACCAGAATATTAATAACAGAAAGAAACAACCCTTTTGTGTGAATGAGTGTAAATGGGGGAGGGAGGTTTTTTGGGTTGGTGCACTAATTGTAAGTGTATCTTGTGTTTTTTATGTGGATTTAATTAAAAAAAATAAAATTACAAAAAAAACGATACAGATAATAAAAAACCGATACCGATAATTTCCGATATGACATTTTAACGCATTTATCGGCCGATATTATCGGACATCCCTAGGCAAGCCTTTTTTTTATCAGATACCAAAAGTTGCGATCTTTATCGTCGTCGTTCTATACTAAATCCTTTCAGCAAAAATATGGCAATATTGCGAAATGATCAAGTATGACACATAGAATGGATCTGCTATCCCCGTTTAAATAAGAAAAATTTCATTTCAGTAGGCCTTTAAAAAAGTAGTTTTATACTTGTGAGTAGGGATGTCCGATAATGGCTTTTTGCCGATATCCGATATTCCGATATTGTCCAACTTTTAATTACTGATACCGATATCAACCGATACCGATATCAACCGATATATACAGTCGTGGAATTAACACATTATTATGCCTAATTTGGACAACCATGTATGGTGAAGATAAGGTACTTTTTAAAAAAATAAATAAAATAAGATAACTAAATTAAAAACATTTTCTTGAATAAAAAAGAAAGTACAACAATATAAAAACAGTTACATAGAAACTAGTAATGAATGAAAATGAGTAACATTAAGTGTTAAAGGTTAGTACTATTAGTGGAGCAGCAGCACGCACAATCATGTGTGCTTACGGACTGTATCCCTTGCAGACTGTATTGATATATATTGATATATAATGTAGGAACCAGAATATTAATAACAGAAAGAAACAACCCTTTTGTGTGAATGAGTGTAAATGGGGGAGGGAGGTTTTTTGGGTTGGTGCACTAATTGTAAGTGTATCTTGTGTTTTTTATGTTGATTTAATAAAAAATAAAAAACAAACAAAAAAAACGATGCAGATAATAAAAAACCGATACCGTTAATTTCCGATATTACATTTTAACGCATTTATCGGACATCCCTAGGCAAGCCTTTTTTTTTATCAGATACCAAAAGTTGCGATCTTTATCGTCGTTGTTCTATACTAAATCCTTTCAGCAAAAATATGGCAATATCGCGAAATGATCAAGTATGACACATAGAATGGATCTGCTATCCCCGTTTAAATAAGAAAAATTTCATTTCAGTAGGCCTTTAAAAAAGTAGTTTTATACTTGTGAGTAGGGATAAACGCGTTAAAATGTAATATCGGAAATTATCGGTATCGTTTTTTTTATTATCTGTATCGGTTTTGTTTTTTTTGTTTTTTTTATTAAATCACCATAAAAAAACACAAGATACACTTACAATTAGTGCACCAACCCAAAAAAACTCCCTCCCCCCATTTCTTTCTGTTATCAATATTCTGGTTCCTACATTATATATCAATATATATCAATACAGTCTGCAAGGGATACAGTCCGTAAGCACACATGATTGTGCGTGCTGCTGCTCCACTAATAGTACTAACCTTTAACAGTTAATTTTACTCATTTTCATTCATTACTAGTTTCTATGTAACTGTTTTTATATTGTTTTACTTTCTTTTTTATTCAAGAAAATGTTTTTAATTTAGTTATCTTATTTTATTTTATTTTTTTTTTAAAGTACCTTATCTTCACCATACATGGTTGTCCAAATTAGGCATAATAATGTGTTAATTCCACGACTGCATATATCGGTTGATATCGGTATCGGTAATTAAAGAGTTGGACAATATCGGAATATCGGCAAAAAGCCATTATCGGACATCCCTACTTGTGAGTGTTGATGACACATCAGTTGATATTCTATAGGTCATCACATCTCAGCAACAAGCTGTAATATCTTACTGACATCATTTAGGACCAAAACACTTAAAACAAGTAAAACACTCCAACATAAAAAGAATGATCTTATCAGACAGAAAATAAGCAAATATCACCCTTATTTGAGATATTTTATCTTACGTATATTTTAGTTTTTGCAGTGTAGCACAAAAAAACCCCAACTCCTAAAGTGTCAGAAGAAGCATCATCATGGACCTTGACGGGGTCTTTCTGAGCCAGCACTGAGACCCACACCCCAGGTCCAGAGTCTCCCCCCCCCCCCCTGCCATGGGAACTCACACCTATTTGCTCCCATTTGCAACAGAAAAGCTTTTTGCTGCTAGGGAATGTTGTGTTTGCTGAAAGTGAAGAAGGGAAAAGTGCAAACAGGACTGTGTGACCCTCCTGTCAGGACTCAGGACTCAGGGACTCAGGACCCTCCCGCCCCCTCACAAGCGTCACTGGGAGAGGTTCTGCTCGGGCCACTTGAGGGAAATGTTTTGTGTGTCACTTGCACGGCGCTTATTGAAACCGCAGGAAGGGCCTCTGGACCTTGGCCAAGGAGGATCTGGCCCCTGTCGCGCTCCATCCGGATTGGGACTAAAGAGATGCTCTCCTGAGCGCGCTTTAAAGGACGGCCAGGACCTCCAGGATGCAGACCCTGGACTCCACCTTCATCCGACTGGTGAACCACGTCGGCCGCGCCACGGAGCCGGCGGAGGAGAGTCCGGCGAGCCCGGAGGACGGGAGCCCGGGCCCCGGCGGGTCCAAGCGCAGGAGGACCGTCACGGTGGTGCAGCGGCAGGCGGCCAACGTGCGGGAGAGGAAGCGGATGTTCAGCCTGAACGAGGCCTTCGACGCCCTCAGGAAGAAAGTGCCCACGTTCGCCTACGAGAAGAGGTTGTCCCGCATCGAGACCCTGCGGCTGGCCATGGTCTACATCGCCTTCATGGAGGACCTGCTGGAGGACCCGAGCCCAGCATGACTTGGGGAGTACTTTCAGTGTAAGACCTGTTCGTTATGACTAGTGGACTCAACGTGAACACCTGCACCTGTTTTTATTGAGCAATCATGAATAATCACATGCAGAACTTACATTCCATCCATCCATTTTCTACCGCTTGTCCCTTTTGGGGTGGCCCTGACCACCTGAGGGCACCACAGACTGTGGATGCTTTTTTTTAAAAAGACTTAGAAACCCTTCTTTTAAAAAAAAAAGTTATAGTTCTAGTTCCATCCATCCATCCATTTTCTACCGCTTGTCCCTTTTGGGGTGGCCCTGACCACCTGAGGGCACCACAGACTGTGGATGCTTTTTTTAAAAAAAGACTTAGAAACCCTTCTTTTTAAAAAAAAAGTTCTAGTTCCATCCATCCATCCATTTTCTACCGCTTGTCCCTTTTGGGGTGGCCCTGACCACCTGAGGGCACCACAGACTGTGGATGCTTTTAAAAAAAGGCTTAGAAACCCTTCTTTTTTAAAAAAGCGGGTTTTTTTTTTTAGATATATGCGTGCTAGTTTGAGTTACATCCATCTTTCCATTTTCTACCGCTTGTCCCTTTTGGGGTGGCCCTGACCACCTGAGGGCACCGCAGACTGTGGATGCTTTTTTTAAAAGGCTTAGAAACCCTTCTTTTAAAAAAAAAAGCCTTTTTTTTTAGATATATGCGTGCTAGTTCGAGTTACATCCATCCTTCCATTTTCTACCGCTTGTCCCTTTTGGGGTGGCCCTGGCCACCTGAGGGCACCACAGACTGTGGATGCTTTTTAAAAAAGGCTTAGAAACCCTTCTTTTAAAAAAAAAAAAAAAAGCCTTTTTTTTTTTTAGATATATGCGTGCTAGATCTAGTTCCATCCATTTCCTACCGCTCGTCCCTTTTGGGGTGGCCCTGACCACCTGAGGGCACCACAGACCGTGGATGCTTTTAAAAAAAGGCTTAGAAACCCTTCTTTTTAAAAAAAAAAGCGGGGTTTTTTTTAGATATGCGTGCTAGGTGGAGTTACATCCATCCTTCCATTTTCTACTGCTTGTCCCTTTTGGTGTGGCCCTGACCACCTGAGGGCAACACAGACTGTGGATGCTTTTAAAAAAAGGCTAAAAAACCCTTCTTTTTAAAAAAAAAAAGCCTTTTTTTTTAGATATATGCATGCTAGTTCTAGTTCCCATCCATCCATCCATTTTCTACCGCTTGTCCCTTTTGGGGTGGCCCTGGCCACCTGAGGGCACCACAGACTGTGGATGCTTTTTAAAAAAGGCTTAGAAACCCTTCTTTTAAAAAAAAAAAAAAAAGCCTTTTTTTTTTTTAGATATATGCGTGCTAGATCTAGTTCCATCCATTTCCTACCGCTCGTCCCTTTTGGGGTGGCCCTGACCACCTGAGGGCACCACAGACCGTGGATGATTTTTAAAAAAGGCTTAGAAACCCTTCTTTAAAAAAAAAAAAAAAAAAAGCCTTTTTTTTTTTTTTTTAGATATATGCATGCTAGTTCTAGTTCCATCCATTTTCTACCGCTTGTCCCTTTTGGGGTGGTGTTGCGGGGTGGTGGAGCCTCTCAGCTGCATTCCAGGGAAATGCCCCCCCCTCTACCTCAAAGAACTGCTCACCCCCCAAATCCTCCACGCGACACCTCCGCTCCGGACAGACTGACCTCCTCCAACCTCCGAGGACAAAGCTACGAACAATGGGAGACCCGTGGAACGCTCTCCCTGACCACCTGAGAGCACCACAGACTGTGGATGCTTTAAAAAAAAGGCTTAGAAACTCTTCTTTTTAAAAAACAAAAACAAAAAAAAAACCTTTTTTTTTTTAGATATATGCGTTCTAGTTCCATCCATCCATTTTCTACCGCTTGTCCCTTTTGGGGTGGTGTTGCGGGGTGGTGGAGCCTCTCAGCTGCATTCCATGAAAATGCCCCCCATCTGCCTCAAAGAACTGCTCACCCCCAAATCCTCCACGGGACACCTCCGCTCCGGACAGACTGACCTCCGAGGACAAAGCTACGAACAATGGGAGACCCGTGAAACGCTCTCCCTGACCACCTGAGGGCACCACAGACTGTGGATGCTTTTAAAAAAAAAGGCTTAGAAACCCTTCTTTTTAAAAAAAGCGGTTTTTTTTTTTTAGATATATGCGTGCTAGTTGGAGTTACATCCATCCTTCCATTTTCTACCGCTTGTCCCTTTTGGGGTGGCCCTGACCACCTGAGGGCACCACAGACTGTGGATGCTTTTTAAAAAAGGCTTAGAAACCCTTCTTTTAAAAAAAAAAAAAAGCATTGTTTTTTTTTAGATATATGCGTGCTAGTTCGAGTTCCATCCATCCTTCCATTTTCTACCGCTTGTCCCTTTTGGGACAACAAAGCTATGAACAATGGGAGACCTGTGGAACGCTCTCCCTGACCACCTGAGGGCACCACAGACTGTGGATGCTTTTTATAAAAAAAAAAAGGCTTAGAAACCCTTCTTTTAAAAAAAAAAAGCCTTTTTTTTTTTTAGATATATGCGTGCTAGTTCTAGTTCCCATCCATCCTTCCATTTTCTACCGCTTGTCCCTTTTGGGGTGGCCCTGACCACCTGAGGGCACCACAGACTGTGGATGCTTTTTAAAAAAGGCTTAGAAACCCTTCTTTTTTAAAAAAAAAGGCTTTTTTTTTTAGATATATGCGTGCTAGTTCTAGTTCCATCCATCCATCTATTTTCTACCGCTTGTCCCTTTTGGGGTGGTGTTGCGGGGTGCTGGAGCCTCTCAGCTGCATTCCATGGAAATGCCCCCCCTCTACCTCAAAGAACTGCTCACCCCCAAATCCTCCACGGGACACCTCCGCTCCGGACAGACTGACCTCCTCCAACCTCCGAGGACAAATCTACGAACAATGGGAGACCCGTGGAACGCTCTCCCTGACCACCTGAGGGCACCACAGACTGTGGATGCTTTTAAAAAAAAGGCTTAGAAACCCTTCTTTTAAAAAAAAAAAAAAAAAAAAAAAACCTTTTTTTTTAGAAATATGCGTTCTAGTTCCATCCATCCATTTTCTACCGCTTGTCCCTTTTGGGGTGGTGTTGCAGGGTGCTGGAGCCTCTCAGCTGCATTCCAGGGAAATGCCCCCCCTCTACCTCAAAGAACTGCTCACCCTCAAATCCTCCACGTGACACCTCTGCTCCGGACAGACTGACCTCCTCCAACCTCTGAGGACAAAGCTACGAACAATGGGAGACCTGTGGAACGCTCTCCCTGACCACCTGAGGGCACCACAGACTGTGGATGCTTTTAAAAAGCTTGGAAACCCTTCTTTTTAAAAAAAAAAAAAAAAAAGCCTTTTTTTTTAGATATATGCGTGCTAGTTCTAGTTCCATCCATTTTCTACCGCTTGTCCTTTTGTGGGGGGGGACTTTTAAAAAAAGGAGCCTAATATATGGAAACTATTGCAATTTTATCGTCGGAATGTCACCCGGAACGTTCTTTAAATGTGTCACTGCGGCATTGCTCAGTTGGTAGAGTGGCCGTGGCCAGCAGCTTGAGGGTTCCGGGTTCGATTCCCGCTTCCGCCATCCTTGGGCAAGACACTTTACCCACCTGCTCCCAGTGCCACCCACACTGCTTGAAATGTAACTTAGATATTGGGTTTCACTATGTAAAAGTGCTTTGAGTCACTAGAGAAAAGCGCTATATAAATATAATTTACTTCACTTTTAAGTGTTTTCTAAAGTCCCAACTTGCTCATCGCAGCTTTTCAGCTCATTTTGCAGCTCCACACCGCAAATATTTTTGACATTTCACCCGTTCACTGTTAGCATGTTAGCTATTTGAGCTCATTTTGCAGATGTACAGTCATCCATCCATTTTCTACCGCTTGTCCCTTTCGGGATCGCAGGGGGCGCTGGAGCCAAGTATGTTTTGTTATTTGACTCTCTTGCTAGCATGCTAATGTTTACATGCTAGTTTTGGAGCAAACTTGACAATATTTCCAATATTTTGACATTTTCCCTGTTAGCATGTTGGCTATTTGAGCTCATTTTGCAGATATACAATTATATGTTTTGTTATTTGACTCTCTTGCTAGCATGCTAATGTTAACATGCTAGTTTTTGAGCAAACTTGACAATATTTCCAATATTTTGACATTTTAACTGTTAGCATGTTGGCTATTTGAGCTCATTTTGCAGATGTACAGTCATGTTTTGGTATTTGACTCTCTTGCTAGCATGCTAATGTTAACATGCTAGTTTTTGAGCAAAATTGACTATTTCCAATATTTTTACGTTGTAACTGTTAGCATGTTGGCTATTTGAGCTCATTTTGCAGATGTACAGTCTTGTTATTTGACTCTCTTGCTAGCATGCTAATGTTAACATGCTAGTTTTGGAGCAAACTTGACAATATTTCCAATATTTTTACATTTTAACTGTTAGCATGTTGGCTATTTGAGCTCATTTTGCAGATATACAATTATATGTTTTGTTATTTGACTCTCTTGCTAGCATGCTAATGTTAATGTGCTAGTTTTTGAGCAAACTTGACAATATTTCCAATATTTTGACATTTGAACTGTTATCATGTTGGCTATTTGAGCTAATTTTGCAGATGTACAGTCATATGTTTTGTTATTTGGCTCTCTTGCTAGCATGCTAATGTTAACATGCTAGTTTTTGAGCAAAATTGACTATTTCCAATATTTTGACATTTTAACTGTTAGCATGTTGGCTATTTGAGCTCATTTTGCAGATATACAATTATATGTTTTGTTATCTGACTCTCTTGCTAGCATGCTAATGTTAACATGCTAGTTTTTGAGCAAACTTGACAATATTTCCAATATTTTGACATTTTCCATGTTAGCATGTTGGCTATTTGAGCTCATTTTGCAGATATACAATTATATGTTTTGTTATCTGACTCTCTTGCTAGCATGCTAATGTTAACATGCTAGTTTTTGAGCAAACTTGACAATATTTCCAATATTTTGACATTTTAACTGTTAGCATGTTGGCTATTTGAGCTCATTTTGCAGCTGTACAGTCATGTTTTGGTATTTGACTCTCTTGCTAGCATGCTAATGTTAACATGCTAGTTTTTGAGCAAACTTGACAATATTTCCAATATTTTGACATTTTCCATGTTAGCATGTTGGCTATTTGAGCTCATTTTGCAGATATACAATTATGTGTTTTGTTATTTGAGTCTCTTGCTAGCATTATTTTGACTATTTCCAATATTTTTACGTTGTAACTGTTAGCATGTTGGCTATTTGAGCTCATTTTGCAGATGTACAGTCTTGTTATTTGACTCTCTTGCTAGCATGCTAATGTTAACATGGTAGTTTTGGAGCAAACTTGACAATATTTCCAATATTTTGACATTTTAACTGTTAGCATGTTGGCTATTTGAGCTAATTTTGCAGATATACAATTATATGTTTTGTTATTTGACTCTCTTGCTAGCATGCTAATGTTAACATGCTAGTTTTTGCGCAAACTTGACAATATTTCCAATATTTTGACATTTTCCCTGTTAGCATGTTGGCTATTTGAGCTCATTTTGCAGATATACAATCATCTGTTTTGTTATTTGACTCTTTTGCTAGCATGCTAATGTTAACATGCTAGTTTTTGAGCAAACTTGACAATATTTCCAATATTTTGACATTTTCCATGTCAGCATGTTGGCTATTTGAGCTCATTTTGCAGATATACAATTATATGTTTTGTTATTTGAGTCTCTTGCTAGCATGCTAATGTTTACATGCTAGTTTTTGAGCAAACTTGACAATATTTCCAATATTTTTGACATTTTCCATGTTAGCATGTTGGCTATTTGAGCTCATTTTGCAGATATACAATTATATGTTTTGTCATTTGACTCTCTTGCTAGCATGCTAATGTTAACATGCTAGTTTTTGAGCAAACTTGACAATATTTCCAATATTTTGACATTTTAACTGTTAGCATGTTGGCTATTTGAGCTCATTTTGCAGATGTACAGTCATGTGTTTTGTTATTTGACTCTCTTACTAGCATGCTAATGTTAACATGGTAGTTTTGGAGCAAACTTGACAATATTTCCAATATTTTGACATTTTAACTGTTAGCATGTTGGCTATTTGAGCTCATTTTGCAAATATACAATTATCTGTTTTGTTATTTAACTCTTTTGCTAGTATGCTAATGTTAACATGCTAGCTTTCGAGGACATTTTACAGGTTTACGCCTCAAAGTATTTTGTTGTTTTGTTGACATATGTAAATTGTTAATACATTAGCATGCTACACAGGTTTAGATGTTTACAAAACATCTTAAAAAGTTGCAAAATACCTCATATCCGTGTTAGCAATTAAAATGTCAGTAGTTGAACGTGTAACTAACTACAATTGAGACCATCAACAACATGAAGTACACCTTCACTTTCATGGTGTATTTTATTAGTGCTGTCAAATGATTCATTTTTCTTAGTCCGATTAATCGCACTTTGGAATTTGGATGAATCCCAGCTTATTATTAAAAATACCTGGCAAAAAAAAGACTAATATTTGGAAACAGTTGCAATTTTATTGTCAGAATGTCATCCAGGAATTTTTTTTTAAATGTGTTACTTGAATGCACCACATTTATTTGCTCAAAACTTGCTGACAATGTCATAATATGTCATAAATGTGTGCAACAGAAGTGTAGATAAAGCCACGTCACGACCGTATAACAAGCAGGTCACGGTTAAGTCGGGGGTCGGCAACCCAAAATGTTGAAAGAGCCATATTGGAACAAAAATACACAAAAAAATATCTGTCTGGAGCCGCAACAAATGAACAGCCTTCTATAAGTGATATTTCACGTGTCTTTACTGTGTATGTAATTGAACAATTGTATATTTATAATATGTTGTGCAAAGGACATTTTATACCTTTTGGAAACTCATCTTGTATTTGACATTGTTTATCGGGTTAGGTATAGGTAAGTGTTCAACTTCAGCCTAAACCCTTTCGGTCTGCAACATTTTCAATTGATGAATGTACAACTGTTTGTTTATGTAAAACTGTTTGTTTATTTTGTTGACCACTGACCGAAGAAATAATTAACTAACTAACAAAGATTAAATTATTAATTTGACAAATAAACCTTAGGCTTAGGTCGGACTGATTAGACAAAATACATTTACATACAATATACATAATGTTCTGCTAAAATAAACTAAATTAATAATAAAAATAATATTTTAACAAAATTAATAATAAATAATAACAGTTTTTTAACTAAACTGTCAATAAAATTAAAGTGCAAATGAAAGTACCACTTTAGTCATAATTTTTGCGCTTAAGAAATTTCTCTTATGAATTTCACTCTGGTTGTTTTATATTGTCATTACTGCCACAAGTGGTAGGAAAGTGTATTACGACTAAGTACCGCTGTGGCCTATGCGGACCGCGGCTGGTAAATCACAAAGATTAAATTATTAATTTAACAAACTTTAGGCTCAGG
Source organism: Entelurus aequoreus (assembly GCF_033978785.1). Lineage (NCBI taxonomy): Eukaryota > Metazoa > Chordata > Actinopteri > Syngnathiformes > Syngnathidae > Entelurus > Entelurus aequoreus. The sequence goes on along the minus strand of NC_084750.1, from coordinate 14,958,062 downwards.
TCAGACTGATTAGATAAAATAAATTTACATACAATATACATTATGTTCTGCTAAAATAAACTAAATTAATAATAAATAGTAATAATAGTTTTTTAACTAAACTGTCAATAAAATTAAAGTGCAAATGAAAATACAAAGATTAAATTATTAATTTAACAAATAAACCTTAGGCTTAGGTCAGACTGATTAGACAAAATACATTTACAATATACATAATGTTCTGCTAAAATAAATAAACTAAATTAATAACTGAATAATATTTTAACAAAATTAATAATACAAAGTAATAGTTTTTTAAGTAAACTGTCAATAAAATTAAAGTGCAAATGAAAATACCACTTTAGTCATAATTTTTGCGCTTAAGAAATTTCTCTATGAATTTCACTCTGGTTGTTTTATATTGTCATTACTGCCACAAGTGGTAGAAAAGTGTATTACGACTAAGTACCGCTGTGGCCTATGCAAACCACGGCTGGTAAATCACAAAGATTAAATTATTAATGTAACAAATAAACCTTAGGCTTAGGTCAGACTGATTAGACAAAATACATTATGTTCTGCCAAATTAAATAAACTAAATTAATAATAAATAGTAATAATAGGTTTTTTTTAACTAAACTGTCAATAAAATTAAAGTGCAAATGAAAGTACCACTTTAGTCATAATTTTTGCGCTTAAGAAATTTCTCTATGAATTTCACTCTGGTTGTTTTATATTGTCATTACTGCCACAAGTGGTAGGAAAGTGTATTACGACTAAGTACCGCTGTGGCCTATGCGGACCGCGGCTGGTAAATCACAAAGATTAAATTATTAATTTAACAAACTTTAGGCTCAGGTCAGACTGATTAGATAAAATAAATGTACATACAATATACATTATGTTCTGCTAAAATAAATAAACTAAATTAATAATAAAAATAGTATTTTAGCTTAATTGTCAATAAAAATTAAAGTGCAAATGAAAATACCACGTTAGTCATAATTTTTGCGCTTAAGAAATTTCTCTTATGAATTTCACTCTGGTTGTTTTATATTGTCATTACTGCCACAAGTGGTAGGAAAGTGTACTACGACTAAGTACCGCTGTGGCCTATGCAAACAATGGCTGGTAAATCACAAAGATTAAATTATTAATGTAACAAATAAACTTTAGGCTTAGGTCAGACTGATTAGACAAAATAAATTTACATACAATATACATAATGTTCTGCTAAAATAAATAAAATAAATTAATAATAAATAGTAATAATAGTTTTTTTTAAACTAAACTGTCAATAAAATTAAAGTGCAAATGAAAATACCACGTTAGTCATAATTTTTGCGCTTAAGAAATTTCTCTATAAATTTCACTCTGGTTGTTTTATATTGTCATTATTGCCCCAAGTGGTAGAAAAGTGTATTACGACTAAGTACCGCTGTGGCCTATGCAAACCACGGCTGGTAAATCACAAAGATTAAATTATTAATCTAATAAGTTTTTTTTAACTAAACTGTCAAAAAAATTAAAATGCCAATGAAAGTACCACTTGAGTCATAATTTTTGCGCTTAAGAAATTTCTCTATGAGTTTCACTGTGGTTGTTTTGTATTGTCATTACTGCCACAAGTGGTCGGAAAGTGTATTACGACTAAGTACCGCTGTGTCCTATGCGGACCACGGCTAGTAAATCACTAAGATTAAATTATTAATTTAACAAACTTTAGGCTTAGGTCAGACTGATTAGACAAAATAAATTTACATACAATATACATTATGTTCTGCTAAAATAAACTAAATTAATAATAAATAGTAATAATAGTTTTTTTTTAAATTAAACTGTCCATAAAATTAAAGTGCAAATGAAAATACCACGTTAGTCATAACTTTTGCGCTTAAGAAATTTCTCTATGAATTTCACTCTGGTTGTTTTATATTGTCATTACTGCCACAAGTGGTAGAAAAGTGTATTACGACTAAGTACCGCTGTGGCCTATGCGGACCACGGCTAGTAAATCACTAAGATTAAATTATTAATTTAACAAACTTTAGGCTTAGGTCAGACTGATTAGACAAAATAAATTTACATACAATATACATTATTTTAACTGCTTTTTATCTAACAAATTGTTCTTAGGGTAATTTTGTATTTGCTTTTTTAATGTGTATTTTACTTCTGTTTTAAATTTTATTTTTTTAGTCTGTCCTTTGCCTTTATTTCTTTGTGGTGTACAGCCCTTTGTTTTTCAACTGTGGTTGTTTTTAAAGGGCTTTATAAATAAAGTTGGTATGGTATGGTATTATGTTCTGCTAAAATAAATAAAATAAATTAATAATAAATAGTAATAGTAGTTTTTTTTTAACTAAACTGTCAATAAAATTAAAGTGCAAATGCAAATACCACGTTAGTCATAATTTTTGCGCTTAAGAAATTTCTCTATGAATTTCACTCTGGTTGTTTTATATTGTCATTACTGCCACAAGTGGTAGAAAAGTGCATTACAGCTAAGTACCGCTGTGGCCTATGCGGACCACGGCTGGTAAAAGACATATATTACATTCTAGGGGGCGCTCCAAACACTGGTATGTATAGTACACGTTAGCGTTATAGTGACTTGATTTTTCATGCTCATTTTTTTTTGCTGTTTTTATCTGCCACATGTGAAAAGCCGGCTGATCTGTGAAATTAATGCATACATTAAACCGGTCCCTGGTGGAAAAAAATGTTGGGGACCCTCGTTCTAAAGGATGTATTACAATCTTTGCAAGCTGGGTAACGTTTGCTGTGGTCTGGAACAACATGGCACACAAACAACTGAAATGCAGCCAATATGACATACAGATAATGTGTCATGAGACATGCACATATAAATTAAATAAGTAAAGGAAAGTAAATGAGCATAAATATACCTACAAGTGAGGCATATTGATGCAATATGTACATACAGCTAGCCTATATAGCATGTTAGCATGGATTAGCTTGCAGCAAATATGCCTGATTAGCACTCCAACAAGTCAATAACATCAACAAAGCTCACCTTTGTGCATTCACACACAGTATAAAAAGTTTGGTGGACAAAGGAGTGGCATAAAACATGTCTTTCTGTGGCAATGTCGGAGAAAGTTGTACGTGTAGACAAATTACGATGAGTTCAAGGGCCGCTGAAATTAGTAGGACAAAATGGTGCTTGCAAAATAGTCTCATCGGTGAATGATGTTTCATATAAAGAGTGGGAATTCTAACAATTAGGAAAGATTGGTCATGTTTGTCCTACAGAAAATATATTAAATAAGGCCCGAGCTGTTTGTTTACATGCTTTTTTTATTTCTCATTTCTCTTTGCTATTTGGGCTTACTGGACCCTAATTAGAACAAAAACTAAGAATCATCTTTTGATATGATGTACTTAGTCCATAAGTACACAAACGTGTACTTCATGTTTAGTGACATGCTAATTCTTATTTTTACACTTTTTTTCCCTCCAAATTCCATTGTATGTTATACTCTTCTGACACCACCAGATGGCAGTATAAGCGTCCACATAAGTGGCCATAAGGCCCCAATTCAGTAGTGTACACAATTTTGTAAAAAAAAAGAGCTAAAAGGTGCTGTCCACGCATGTGGCCACTAAGCCTTCAGAGGATTTAAACAAAAATATTTTTTTCCATTTGCACACATCTCTGAAGGGGATCCAAGGAGCCACTAGGGCGGCGCTAAAGAGCCGCGGGTTGCTGACCCCCCGGTTTAAGGCAAAGGAGCATAAAGAGTGTGATTAATCTGCAACTTAACACAATGAATGCAATATTTATTTGATCTTTAACCACACGAGGGAGCTGTTTTTTGGTTTTTTTTGACAGCCCAAATACAAACTATTTTGTCTCAAGTACGTTTTTGGATTGAATTGGATGTGCAAGTGTTTATTCTCATCCTAATAATAGTGTTGTGTTGCCTTCCTTATACCTGATGAGGTGTTGTTCAGCACCATGGAGAGTGCCAACATCTCACCTGCGTGGCCTCCTCCAATCAGGTGTGAGAAGCTCCTCAAACAAAGGTTTATTGACAAGTGTGATATCATCTCCGACACTGAGGTGACAATTGCTTGATGTCGCCCTCCCGGTGTTCCTTTTTTTTTTGCATTTGGCCCTAAAAAGGGTCATCTTCTGGGGGCCCTCCATGCTCATCACCTCCAGTGTTTGCTTTGCGCCCACGCCGGGGCCCGTGCCCCTCCTGAGCGACCCCGCCGTGAGCAGGGATCCGCCCTGGGACGGGGCGTCCTTTAAACCCGAGCCGCGGTGTGGAGGTCAGACCCATTGAAGCGCATACCTCCACGCGGGGCCGCTGACGGGAAAATAAACACGTCGGTCTGGTTACGACGGAGCTGGGGGCCCCCCTGCTGTTCCCACCTCCTGGCTTCAGTTTTTAGCCGCCGCCACCGTTCTCATGGCTGCGTCTAGACCGCCAGAGTCCACGTTGAAAGGATTTATGGAGCGCAGAGCAAAAAGTGCATCATTGTCACTCTGCTGGCGACCTTCCGGACCTTTCATTGTCACCTGGAGAAAGGATTAGTTACCTTGGACTCTAATTATTACTCATATGGAGGATGCGTTAGGGCAGGGTGTCCTAACTTTGTCCACTTAGGGCTGAAAATTCAATCATGCATTTTGATACTTTTAAAACCAATACAATATGTATGTGCATATATCTTTATATATATATATATATATATATATATACAGTGTATATATATGTATGCATATACAGTGTATATATATGTATATATATATATATATATATATACATGTATATACACTGTATATATATGTATGTGTATATATATATGTGTATATATATATATATATATATATATATAGTATACATATATGTATGTATATATGTATATATAGTATACATATATGTATGTATATATGTATATATAGTATACATATATGTATGTATATATGTATACATATGCATATATATATATATATATATATATATATATATATATATATATATATATATATATATATATATATATATATATATATAGTATACATATATGTATGTATATATGTATATATAGTATACATATATGTATGTATATATGTATATATAGTATACATATATGTATGTATATATGTATATATATGCATATATATATATATATATATATATATATATATATATATATATATATATATATATATATATATATATATATATATATATATATATATATATATATATATATATATATATATATATATATATATATATTAGGGATGTCCGATAATGGCTTTTTGCCGATATCCGATATTCCGATATTGTCCAACTCTTTAATTACCGATCTACATCTGCTATATGATTTGCCCGAGAAGCTGGGCAGGACATTAAAAAAAAGAAGAAAAAAAATAAAATAAATAAAAAATAATAATAATAATAATAATTACCGATACCGATATCAACCGATATATACAGTCGTGGAATTAACACATTATTATGTCTAATTTGGACAACCAGGTATGGTGAAGATAAGGTACTTTTTAAAAAAAATGATAAAATAAAATAAGATAAATAAATTAAAAACATTTTCTTGAATAAAAAAGAAAGTAAAACAATATAAAAACAGTTACATAGAAACTAGTAATTAATGAAAATGAGTAACATTAACTGTTAAAGGTTAGTACTATTAGTGGAGCAGCAGCACGCACAATCATGTGTGCTTACGGACTGTATCCCTTGCAAACTGTATTGATATATATTGATATATAATGTAGGAACCAGAATATTAATAACAGAAAGAAACAACCCTTCTGTGTGAATGAGGAGGGAGGTTTTTTGGGTTGGTGCATTAATTTTAAGTGTATCTTGTGTTTTTTATGTTGATTTAATTAAAAAAAACAAAAAAAAAAAACGATACCGATAATAAAAAAAACGATACCGATAATTTCCGATATTACATTTTAACGCATTTATCGGCCGGTAATATCGGCAGGCCAATATTATCGGACATCCCTAACATACATATGTATATATATGAGAGCAGACAGTGTACAGTAAGTGATTGTTATATTTTGTTTGTAGTTTTACTTGTTTAGCAATTAGCAATTTTGCTATATCCCGGATCTGCTTATCACTCAGCTTCCTAAACTTGTAACGCATCCTCCTTATATTCAGGCTCAAAAATAAAAGTTTTCGGGTCACGATTAGTTGCTGTTGTTGAAGAACGTTGTGACGAGTCCGTGAAATTAATACGCCGCCGTATGCTTCAAATGAGCAAAATATGTAAATATGACATGCATGTTACTACATTACATTACAGCATGTTTATATGACATGCATGTTACTACATTACATTATATCATGTGTATATGACATGCATGTTACTACATTACATCATGTGTATATGACATGCATGTTAGTACATTACATTACATCATGTTTATATGACATGCATGTTACTACATTACATTATATCATGTGTATATGACATGCATGTTACTACATTACATTACATCATGTGTATATGACATGCATGTTAGTACATTACATTACATCATGTTTATATGACATGCATGTTAGTACATTACATTACATCATGTTTATATGACATGCACGTTACTACATTACATTATATCATGTTTATATGACATGCATGTTACTACATTACATTACATCATGTGTATATGACATGCATGTTACTACATTACATTACATCATGTTTATATGACATGCATGTTACTACATTACATTACATCACGTTTATATGACATGCATGTTACTACATTACATTACATCATGTTTATATGACATGCATGTTATTACATTACATCATGTTTATGACATGCATGTTACTACATTACATCATGTTTATATGAGATGCATGTTACTACATTTCATTACATCATGTTTATATGACATGCATGTTACTACATTACATTACATCATGTTTATATGACTTGCATGTTAGTACATTACATCATGTTTATAAGACATGCATGTTACTACATTACATTACATCATGTTTATATGACATGCATGTTACTACATTACATTACATCATGTTTATATGACATGCATGTTACTACATTACATTACATCATGTTTATATGACATACATGTTACTACATTACATTACATCATGTTTATATGACATGCATGTTACTACATTACATTACATCATGTTTATATGACATGCATGTTATTACATTACATCATGTTTATATGACATGCATGTTACTACATTACATTACATCATGTTTATATGACATGCATGTTACTACATTACATTACATCATGTTTATATGACATGCATGTTACTACATTACATTACATCATGTGTATATGACATGCATGTTAGTACATTACATTACATCATGTTTATATGACATGCATGTTACTACATTACATTACATCATGTTTATATGACATGCATGTTACTACATTACATTACATCATGTTTATATGACATGCATGTTAGAACATTACATTACATGTTTATATGACATGCATGTTATTACATTACATCATGTTTATATGACATGCATGTTAGTACATTACATTACATGTTTATATGACATGCATGTTACTACATTACATTACATCATGTTTATTTGACATGCATGTTACTACATTACATCATGTTTATATGACATGCATGTTACTACATTACATTACATCACGTTTATATGACATGCATGTTACTACATTACATTACATCATGTTTATATGACATGCATGTTATTACATTACATCATGTTTATATGACATGCATGTTATTACATTACATCATGTTTATATGACATGCATGTTATTACATTACATTACATCATGTTTATATGACATGCATGTTACTACATTACATTACATCATGTGTATATGACATGCATGTTACTACATTACATTACATCATGTTTATATGACATGCATGTTACTACATTACATTACATCATGTTTATATGACATGCATGTTACTACATTACATTACATCATGTTTATATGACATGCATGTTACTAAATTACATTACTCTATGTGTATATGACATGCATGTTACTACATTACATTACATCATGTTTATACGACATGCATGTTACTACATTACATTACATCATGTTTATATGACATGCATGTTACTAAATTACATTACTCTATGTGTATATGACATGCATGTTACTACATTACATTACATCATGTTTATATGACATGCATGTTAGTACATTACATTACATCATGTTTATATGACATGCATGTTACTACATTACATCATGTTTATATGACATGCATGTTACTACATTACATCATGTTTATACGACATGCATGTTACTACATTACATTACATCATGTGTATATGACATGCATATTACTACATTACATTGCATCATGTTTATATGACATGCATGTTAGTACATTACATTACATCATGTTTATATGACATGCATGTTATTACATTACATTACATCATGTGTATATGACATGCATGTTACTACATTACATTACAGCATGTGTATATGACATGCATGTTACTACATTACATCATGTTTATATGACATGCATGTTACTACATTACATTACATCATGTTTATATGACATGCATGTTAGTACATTACATCATGTGTATATGACATTCATGTTACTACATTACATTACATCATGTGTATATGACATGCGTGTTACTACATTACATTACATCACGTTTATATGACTTGCATGTTACTACATTACATTACATCATGTTTATATGACATGCATGTTACTACATTACATTACATCATGTTTATATGACATGCATGTTACTAAATTACATTACTCTATGTGTATATGACATGCATGTTAGTACATTAGATTACATCATGTTTATGACATGCATGTTACTACATTACATCATGTTTATACGACATGCATGTTACTACATTACATTACATCATGTGTATATGACATGCATGTTACTACATTACATTACATCATATTTATATGACATGCATGTTACTACATTACATTACATCATGTTTATATGACATGCACGTTACTACATTACATCATGTTTATATGACATGCATGTTACTACATTAGATTACATGTTTATATGACATGCATGTTACTACATTACATTACATCATGTGTATATGACATGCATGTTACTACATTACATTACATCATGTGTATATGACATGCATGTTACTACATTACATTACATCATGTTTATATGACATGCATGTTACTACATTACATTACATCATTTTTATTTGACATGCATGTTACATTACAGCTACTACATTACATTATTAGCTGACTTTTGCTAGTGTTTATTTATGACTTAGAATGCTTTAAAAAAAAAGAGAAAAATGTGCTGGTCTCGGCAAAATTCCCCCCAAAAGTGCAGTTCCCCTTTAAAGGTTCCTACGTGTGTTTGTTTGCTTACTTTCAGTTTGAACACTTGAAGTTAAATTCGAGAAGTATAACCCAAATATCAACAACACCCATTTTCCTATTTGTTGTGCCTGAGTTGCAACTCCTGTGCGTGATGTGAGGACCAAGCGATTCCTCGCAGAGGTTTTAAGTTACACGCTGTCCGCCAATCACAACACGCCCCCCCCCCCCCCCCCCCCAAAAAAAAAGCCTGCATCCAAGAGCGCGTGGGCGGCACCTCCACGTCGGCGTTAAAAAGCCGCGCGCAGGCCGCACTTTCCCCTCACTTGTCACCTGGACTCCGCTGATGTTCTAACTAAGTTCGGGGGGGCAATTTTTGTTGTTTTGGGGGGGTGGGGGCAAGTTTGCGGACCATGCGGGAAGACGACGACTCCTCCCCGATGGACAGCGCGGGGAACAGCGAGGAGGAGGCCGAGCGGCAGCCGCCGAGGAGAGGCGCCAGGAAGCGGCGCGCGGCCGTGACGCGCAGGAGCGCGGACGACCCGGACGTGGCGGGGAAAAGGACGACGACGACGACGACGTGCGTGGGCGGGAGCGCGGGCAGCAGCCCGGCGCGCTCCGGGGACGACGCGCAGACGCAGCGCGTCATGGCCAACGTGCGCGAGCGCCAGCGCACGCAGTCGCTGAACGAGGCCTTCACGTCGCTGCGCGAGATCATCCCCACGCTGCCCTCCGACAAGCTCAGCAAGATCCAGACGCTCAAGCTGGCCGCGCGCTACATCGACTTCCTGTGCGAGGTGCTGCGGAGCGACGAGGCGGCGGCGGCGGCGGCGGCGGACGCGCGCGGCTCCGGCTGCGGCTACGTGGCGCACGAGCGCCTCAGCTACGCCTTCTCGGTGTGGAGGATGGGAGGATCCTGGTCCGTGTCCACCGCCTCCCACTAGTGGGGATGATCCGGATGGGGCGACAGAGGTGAGATGGACTCTCTTTATACTGTATTGATGCGCCTTTTACGCACGGCCACGTGACGCTAATGCTCTAATTCAGGGGTGTCCAAAGTGCGGCCCCCGGGGCCATTTGCGGCCCGCAGCTAATTGTTTCTCGGCCCGCCACACATTCTGGAAACGCCATTGCAAAAATTAAAACATTTTAAAAAAAGTGGAATGAGGTGACATCGAACTAGAAAAAGTTGCAATGTTGACACAAAACTGCCATGCAGGCTTTCTTTTTTCTTTTATTGCCATTGCTCAAAAAAAAAAAAAAAAAAAAATCAATAATAATTAGGGATGTCCCTAATGCGTTAAAATGTAATATCGGAAATTATCGGTATCGGTTTTCTTATTCTCTGTATCGTTTTTTTTATTAAATCAACATAAAAAACACAAGATACACTTACAATTAGTGCACCAACCCAAAAAACCTCCCTCCCCCCATTTTTTTCTGTTATTAATATTCTGGTTCCTACATTATATATGAATATATATCAATACAGTCTGCAAGGGATACAGTCCGTAAGCACACATGATTGTGCGTGCTGCTGCTCCACTAATAGTACTAACCTTTAACAGTTAATTTTACTCATTTTCATTCATTACTAGTTTCTATGTAACTGTTTTTATATTGTTTTACTTTCTTTTTTATTCAAGAATTTTTCTTAAATTTAGTTATCTTATTTTATTTTTTATTTTTTAAAGTACCTTATCTTCACCATACATGGTTGTCCAAATTAGGCATAATAATGTGTTAATTCCACGACTGCATATATCGGTTGATATCGGTATCGGTTGATATCGGTATCGGTAATTAAAGAGTTGGACAATATCGGAATATCGGCAAAAAGCCATTATCGGACATCCCTAATAATAATGAATTATTGACATCTTCAAGGCTCCAATTATTTCAAATATTTCACTTTAAAATGTTTTATGTGGGGAAATATTGCATATATTGTGTGGTTGCCATACAAAAACATCAACGTTTTATTTGACAAAAGAGCATAAAACAAACAAAATAATAGTTCAAACTAGGGATGTCCGATAATGGCTTTTTGCCGATATTCCGATATTGTCCAACTCTTTAATTACTGATACCGATATCAACCGATACCGATATCAACCAATATATGCAGTCGTGGAATTAACACATTATTATGCCTAATTTGGACAACCAGGTATGGTGAAGATAAGATACTTTTAAAAAATAATAATAAAATAAGATAAATAAATTAAAAACATTTTCTTGAATAAAAAAGAAAGTAAAACAATATAAAAACAGTTACGTAGAAACTAGTAATTAATGAAAATTAGTAACATTAAGTGTTAAAGGTTAGTACTATTAGTGGAGCAGCAGCACGCACAATCATGTGTGCTTACGGACTGTATCCCTTGCAGACTGTATTGATATATATTGATATATAATGTAGGAACCAGAATATTAATAACAGAAAGAAACAACCCTTGAGTGTGAATGAGTGTAAATGGGGGAGGGAGGTTTTTTGGGTTGGTGCACTAATTGTAAGTGTATCTTGTGTTTTTTATGTTCATTTAATAAAAAACAAAACAAAAAACTGATACCGATAATAAAAAAACCGATACCGATAATTTCCGATATTACATTTTAACGCATATATCGGCCGATAATATCGGCAGGCCGATATTATCGGACATCTCTAATAATAATGAATTATTGACATATTCAAGGCTCCAATTATTTCAAATATTTCACTTTAAAATGTTTTATGTGGGAAAATATTGCATATATTGTGTGGTTGCCATACAAAAACATCAACGTTTTATTTGACAAAAGAGCATAAAACAAACAAAATAATAGTTCAAACGTAAAATGGACAGATATATCTGAAGTTGCGCTCGTAACTTAAGTGTTGAAAGTAAAAAAAAAACTAATAAAAATTAAAGATGTCCGATAATATCGGCCTTCCGATATTATCGGCCGATATATGCGTTAAAATGTAATATTGGAAATTATCGGTATCGGTGTTTTTATTATCAGTATCGTTTTTGTTGTTGTTTTTTTTAAATTAAATCTACATAAAAAACACAAGATACACTTACAATTAGTGCACCAACCCAAAAAACCTCCCTCCCCCCATTTACACTCATTCACACAAAAGGGTTGTTTCTTTCTGTTATTAATATTCTGCTTCCTACATTATATATCAATATATATCAATACAGTCTGCAAGGGATACAGTCCGTAAGCACACATGATTGTGCGTGCTGCTGCTCCACTAATAGTACTAACCTTTAACAGTTAATTTTACTCATTTTCATTCATTAATAGTTTCTATGTAACTGTTTTTATATTGTTTTACTTTCCTTTTATTCAATAATTTTTTTTTAATTTAGTTATCTTATTTTTTTATTTTTTTTTTAAAGTACCTTATCTTCACCATACCTGGTTGTCCAAATTAGGCATAATAATGTGTTAATTCCACGACTGCATATATCGGTTGATATCGGTATCGGTTGATATCGGTATCGGTAATTAAAGAGTTGGACAATATCGGAATATCGGATATCGGCAAAAAGCCATTATCGGACATCCCTAATAATAATGAATTATTGACATCTTCAAGGCTCCAATTATTTCAAATATTTCACTTTAAAATGTTTTATGTGGGAAAATATTGCATATATTGTGTGGTTGCCATACAAAAACATCCACGTTTTATTTGACAAAAGAGCATAAAACAAACAAAATAATAGTTCAAACTAGGGATGTCCGATAATGGCTTTTTGCCGATATTCCGATATTGTCCAACTCTTTAATTACCGATACCGATATCAACCGATACCGATATCAACCAATATATGCAGTCGTGGAATTAACACATTATTATGCCTAATTTGGACAACCAGGTATGGTGAAGATAAGGTACTTTTTAAAAATAATAATAAAATAAGATAAATAAATTAAAAACATTTTCTTGAATAAAAAAGAAAGTAAAACAATATAAAAACAGTTACGTACAAACTAGTAATTAATGAAAATTAGTAACATTAAGTGTTAAAGGTTAGTACTATTAGTGGAGCAGCAGCACGCACAATCATGTGTGCTTACGGACTGTATCCCTTGCAGACTGTATTGATATATATTGATATATAATGTAGGAACCAGAATATTGATAACAGAAAGAAACAACCCTTTTGTGTGAATGAGTGTAAATGGGGGAGGGAGGTTTTTTGGGTTGGTGCACTAATTGTAAGTGTATCTTGTGTTTTTTATGTTCATTTAATAAAAAACAAAACAAAAAACTGATACCGATAATAAAAAAAAACGATACCGATAATTTCCGATATTACATTTTAACGCATATATCGCATCTCTAATAATAATGAATTATTGACATCTTCAAGGCTCCAATTATTTCAAATATTTCACTTTAAAATGTTTTATGTGGGGAAATATTGCATATATTGTGTGGTTGCCATATAAAAACATCCACGTTTTATTTGACAGAAGAGCATAAAACAAACAAAATAATAGTTCAAACGTAAAATGGACAGATATATCTGAAGTTGAGCTCGTAACTTAAGTGTTGAAAGTAAAAAAAAACTAATAAAAATTAAAGATGTCCGATAATATCGGCCTTCCGATATTATCGGCCGATATATGCGTTAAAATGTAATATTGGAAATTATCGGTATCGGTGTTTTTATTATCAGTATCGTTTTTTTTGTTGTTTTTTTAATTAAATCAACATAAAAAACACAAGATACACTTACAATTAGTGCACCAACCCAAAAAACCTCCCTCCCCCCATTTCTTTCTGTTATTAATATTCTAGTTCCTACATTATATATCATAATATATCAATACAGTCTGCAAGGGATACAGTCCGTAAGCACACATGATTGTGCGTGCTGCTGGTCCACTAATAGTACTAACCTTTAACAGTTAATTTTACTAATTTTCATTCATTACTAGTTTCTATGTAACTGTTTTTATATTGTTTTACTTTCTTTTTTATTCAAGAAAATGTTTTTAATTTATTTATCTTATTTTATTTTATTAATTTAAAAAAAAAAGGACCTTATCTTCACCATAACTGGTTGTCCAAATTAGGCATAATAATGTGTTAATTCCACAACTGTATATATCAGTATCGGTATCGGTTGATATCGGTATCGGTAATTAAAGAGTTGGACAATATCGGATATCGGCAAAAAGCCATTATCGCACATCCCTAATTAAAACCTATTTGTTTTTTAAAACTTTATATCAACCTGAAGTTGATATACTGTACAGATTTACTGTAAGCATTATATAAATAAAAAATAAATAACAATTTGACTTGTTTTTAACATTTTAATGACTTAGACCCTTTATGGTCCCCGGGAGCCTTAAAGGTAAAAAACAAACAAAATCCATATATTTTGTTATGGTTTGAAAATTAAAAATATCAAAATGGCCCCCGCATGCTTTAATTTTTCCGTGTTCGGCCCTCAGTGGAAAAAGTTTGGACACCCCTGCTCTAATTGATTGATTGATTGATTGATTAAAACTTGTATTAGTAGATTGCACAGTACAGTACATATTCCGTACAATTGACCACTAAATGGTAACACCCCAATAAGTTTTTCAACTTGTTTAAGTCGGGGTCCACGTTAATCAATTCATGGTAATTCTCCTTTGTTTCAGTGGTCCGGTACCGGTCCGTGACGCATTAACTACCGGAAACATTCATTCAATTATAAACTACCGCATTTTCTCCGACTTAACTTTTATTTTATTTGACTTCATCAGTATCGCGCTTCATAAATAACTAAAAGGTTTTATATAGATGGGTAGGTCGTGAGTTCGAACCCCGGCCGAGTCATACCAAAGGCTATAAAAATGGGAGCTTTACCTCCCTGCTTGGCACTCAGCATCAAGGGTTGGAATTGGGGATCAAATCGCACCAAAAAATGATTCCCGGGCGCGGCCACCGCTGCTGCTCACTGCTCCCCTCACCTCCCAGGGGGTGATCAAGGGTGATGGGTGTGTGTGTGAGACAATCATTTGCTACTTTAACTTTAACCAAAAAAGTTGACTTATGATAAGTTCATGTTGGGTTATTCCCAACCAAACTGAATTATTTAACCCAAAATTGAGTAAATAATGTTAATGAGATGAATCCACGCCTTCTGCCCATGTGCAGCTGGGATAGGTTCCGGCACCCCCCTGCAATGCCAAAAGGGACAAGCGGTAGAAAATGGATGAAAGGAAGTAGCAGAACTAATGCACACTAAAAAAATGTTGGGTTTTAACCCAATTTTAACCCAACTGCCGGTCCAGAAAAGGACAAACCCCATATTTGAGTTATTTTAACTCAACATTTTGGGTTAATTTTTTCAACCCACCTTTAGCATTGAATTTTTTAACCAAAAAAGTTGAGTTATGATAAGTTAATGTTGGGTTATTCCCAACCAAACTATCGTGTTGAATTATTTAACCCAAAAGTTGAGTTATGCTAACTCAATGTTGGGTGATTGTAAATAACGTTAATGAGATTAATCCGTAATAAAACTCCCCTCAAGAAAAAAGTGACTTTTTAATCAAATGTAAAATTACCCCAAAATGCGTTTACTTGTTGAAAAACAACCCAAAAATGGTTCAGCATTTTGAAAACCCAGAAATGGACTTAAACTAATACCCTTATAACCCCAAAAATGGATTGCTGGAACCCCTTATTGGAGTTATTTTAACTCAACATTTTGGGTTGATTTTTTTCAACCCAACTTTTGCGTTGAATTATTTCATAATTATTATTTATACCTGCTCAGTGGCCTAGTGGTTAGAGTGTCCGCCCTGAGATGGGTAGGTCGTGAGTTCAAACCCCGGCCGAGTCATACCAAAGACTATAAAAATGGGAGCTATTACCTCCCTGCTTGGCACTCAGCATCAAGGGTTGGAATTGGGGGTTAAATCACCAAAAAATGATTCCCGGGCGCGGCCACCGCTGCTGCTCACTGCTCCCCTCACCTCCCAGGGAGGTGATCAAGGGGGATGGGTCAAATGCAGAGAATAATTTCGCCACACCTAGTGTGTGTGTGACAATCATTGCTACTTTAACTTGAACTTTACTGTGCTTCTGGTTCAATTTTTATTATTAGTTTTAGTTTATTGAATTTTCATTTTCAGTATTAAGCGGTTCCAGTCGATCAAAAACGCTTAGTTCAAATATGGTTAATTTTTTTTTTTTTTAAATATTTCCTCTTACGGACTGAAAACGATGTTAAATGTATTTTTTGTTGTAATTTGATCTATATTTCTTTGTTTTGTGTTCTGTAATTATTATGCGGAGGTGTACTTATCACACTGTTACAGACCATTGATAATATACATAGTGTGGAGTGGGGGGGGAGTCGCTTTATATTGGATTTAATCACATGACGCTAATGCTAATGTTTACATTGGAAATACCCCAAATCTCCTTTATTTGACTTTATCAGTATCATGCTTACCATTCATGATTACCATGAATTGATTCACGTGGACCCGACTTAAACAAGTTGAAAAACTTATTGGGGTGTTACCATTTAGTGGTCAATTGTACGGAATATGTACTGTACTGTGCAATCTACTAATAAAAGTTTCAATCAATCAAAAAGCTTCATAAAAAACTAAAATGTTTTTACACTGTGCTTGTGGTTTAATGTTGCTGATCAATTTCAATTCATTATTATTATTTTTAGTTTATGGAATTTACACTTTCAGTATCAAGCGGTTCCAGTCGATCAAAAACGCTTAGTTAAAATATGGTTAATTATTTATTTATTTGTATATATTTTCTGTTATGGACTAAAAATGATGTTGTTAAATGTATTTTTTGTTGTAATTTGATCTATATATCTTTTTGTGTTCTGTAATGTTATGCGGAGGTGTACTTATCACACTGTTACAGACCATTGATCATTTTCATAGTGTGGAGTGGAGTTCCAGTCGATCAAAAACGCTTAGTTAAAATAAGGCTTTATTATTATTATTTTTTAAATATTTTCTGTTACAGACTAAAAACGATGTTAATAAATGTATTAAAATAATAATAAAAACGTATTTAACGATGTTAATAAATGTATTAAAATATTAATAAAAACATATTTTTTGTTGTAATTTGATCTATATTTCTTTGTTTTGTGTTCTGTAATTATTATGCGGAGGTGTACTTATCACACTGTTACAGACCGTTGATCATTTTCATAGTGTGGAGTGGAGTTCCAGTCGATCAAAAACGCTTAGTTAAAATAAGGCTTTATTATTATTATTTTTTTAAAAATATTTTCTGTTACAGACTAAAAACGATGTTAATAAATGTATTAAAATAATAATAAAAACGTATTTAACAATGTTAATAAATGTATTAAAATATTAATAAAAACATATTTTTTGTTGTAATTTGATCTATATTTCTTTGTTTTGTGTTCTGTAATTATTATGCGGAGGTGTACTTATCACACTGTTACAGACCATTGATCATTTTCATAGTTTGGGGTGTAGTTCCAGTCGATCAAAAACGCTTAGTTAAAATAAGGCTTTATTATTTATTTATTTATTTTTAAAATATTTTCTGTTACAGACTAAAAACGATGTTAATAAATGTATTAAAATAGTAATAAAAACTTATTTAACGATGTTAATAAATGTATTAAAATATTAATAAAAACTTATTTTTTGTTGTAATTTGATCTATATTTCTTTGTTTTGTGTTCTGTAATTATTATGCGGAGGTGTACTTATCACACTGTTACAGACCATTGATAATATTCATAGTGTGGAGTGGAGTTCCAGTCGATCAAAAACGCTTAGTTAAAATAAGGCTTTATTATTTATATATATTTTTTTATATTTTCTGTTACAGACTAAAAACGATGTTAATAAATGTATTAAAATAATAATAAAAACGTATTCAATGATGTTAATAAATGTATTAAAATAATAATAAAAACGTATTTTTTGTTGTAATTTGATCTATATTTCTTTGTTTTGTGTTCTTTAATTATTTTGCGGAGGTGTACTTATCACACTGTTACAGACCATTGATAATATTCATAGTGTGGAGTGGAGTTTCAGTCGATCAAAAACGCTTAGTTAAAATAAGGCTTTATTATTTATTTATATTTTTTTATATTTTCTGTTGCAGACGAAAAACGATGTTAATAAATGTATTTTTTGTTGTAATTTAATCTATATTTCTTTGTTTTGTGTTCTGTAATTATTATGCGGAGGTGTACTTATCACACTGTTACAGACCATTGATAATATTCATAGTGTGGAGTGGAGTTCCAGTCGATCAAAAACGCTTAGTTAAAATAAGGCTTTATTTTTTTATTTATATTTTTTTAATATTTTCTGTTACAGACTAAAAACGATGTTAATAAATGTATTAAAATAATAATAAAAACGTATTTAATGATGTTAATAAATGTATTAAAATAATAATAGAAACGTATTTTTTGTTGTAATTTGATCTATATTTCTTTGTTTTGTGTTCTTTAATTATTTTGCGGAGGTGTACTTATCACATTGTTACAAACCATTGATCATATACATAGTGTGGAGTGGAGATCCAGTCGATCAAAAACGCTTAGTTAAAATAAAGCTTTATTTATTTTTATTTTTTTAAAATATTTTCTGTTAAAGACTAAAAACGATGTTAATAAATGTATTAAAATAATAATAAAAACTTATTTAACGATGTTAATAAATGTATTAAAATATTAATAAAAACATATTTTTTGTTGTAATTTAATCTATATTTCTTTGTTTTGTGTTCTGTAATGTTATGCAGAGGTGTACTTATCACACTGTTACAGACCATTGATGATATACATAGTGTGGAGTGGAGTTCCAGTCGATCAAAAACGCTTAGTTAAAATAAGGCTTTATCATTATTATTATTTTTTAAATATTTTCTGTTAAAGACTAAAAACGATGTTAATAAATGTATTAAAATAATAATAAAAACTTATTTAACGATGTTAATAAATGTATTAAAATATTAATAAAAACATATTTTTTGTTGTAATTTGATCTATATTTCTTTTTGTGTTCTGTAATTATTATGCGGAGGTGTACTTATCACACTGTTAAAAACCATTGATCATTTTCATAGTTTAAAGTGGCTCAGTTAAAATAAGGCTTTATTATTATTATTATTATTTTATTTTTTTAATATTTTCTGTTACAGGCTAAAAATGATGTTGTTAAATGTATTTTTTGTTGCAAATTGATCTAAATTTCTTTGTTTTGTGTTCTGTAATTATTATGCGGAGGTGTACTTATCACACTGTTACAGACCATTGATAATATTCATAGTGTGGAGTGGGGGGGATGTGCGAAATGTTTTCTTCTTCCTTCAAAATAATTGCGAAGCCCTGCTCAAAGTACAGTAAAAAAAACACTTTTTATGGCATATTTCCATCCCAATAACGGCCATTTGTCCCACAGAGTCGGACAGCAAGTGCAGCTGCCGGGAGGACATGTGCCGTATTTCCCCTCACGCTTGCAAGGGAGCACTTACAGGACCAGACGGATATGAAGAAAGACCGCTATGAATGTTCGGAGGAGGGAGAAAAAACACCCCAAAAAATGCCTCTCACATTCCTGGAGACAATGTTTCACAGCAAATGGACTATTTATTTTTCTACTGGTGCCAAACCCAAAAGAGCTATTTATTTTGGGGTATCACGAGAACGCTGAGCCTTGTAAATATTTGCTACAATAAACAAATGAAAGTATCCTTTTTTTGGGGGTTTTTAGTGTTCATTGGATTGTTCCTGGGGAATGATCATGGCAACAAAGTTAATCAAGAGAGTTTATTGACTTTTGTCGCACCCCCCTTGTGGTGCACCCGAAAGAAAACAGCTCATACCTTGGGATTAATTCCGCAGTGTTTTCTTGCACGCGGGGATCTGGGAAGGCCGTAATTAGCTGCCGGGGCGTTGGAAAAGTGCGGAGCAGTTTGGAAGCATGCGTGATGGTCCCAGGTGGCCTCCCGTAAGTCACGGGTCGAGCAGAAGAAGACTCCTCCTTGCAGGTGCGGTCACGGATAAAAGGGGTTTGGACACGGGTCAGGATGCCAACTGGACTGCCATTTGTACACCTGGTTCTAGACTACAAACCCCGAAACCAGTGAAGTTGTCACGTTGTGTAAATGGTCAATAATACAATGATTTTTGCAAATTATTTTCAAATATATTCAATTGAATAGACTGCAAAGACAAGATATTTAACGTTCACACTGAGAAACTTCATTTTTTTGTGCAAATCATCATTAACTTAGAATTTAATGGCAGCAACACATTGCAAAAAAGGCCTTTTTACCACTGTGTTACATGGCCTTTCCTTTTAACAACACTCAGTAAAGCAGGGGTCACCAACCTTTTTGAAAGCAAGAGCTACTTCTTGGGTACTGATTAATGCGAAGGGCTACCAGTTTGATACACACTTAAATAAATTACCAGAAATAGCCAATTTGCTCAATTTACCTTTAACTCTGTTATTATTAATAATTAATGCTATTTACACTTGATTGAACGGTTTAAAAGAGGAGAAAACACGGAAAAAATGACAATTCAATTTTGAAACATAGTTTATCTTCAATTTCGAATCTTTAAAATTCTAAATTCAACCAAAAAAAAGAAGACAAAAACTTAAAAAAAGAATTTATGGAACATCATTAGTAATTTTTCCTGATTAAGATTAATTTTAGAATTTTGATGACATGTTTTAAATA
>NC_084750.1:14904480-14929480 GCF_033978785.1 Entelurus aequoreus | reverse complement strand
ACCAGCCATGAACCTCACAGCACGTCACTGGTATATACATACATATATATATAGATATATATGTGTATATATTTATATATGTATATATATATGTGTTAATACATTGATACATGTGTGTATATTAGGGATGTCCGATAATGGCTTTTTGCCGATATTCCGATATTGTCCAACTCTTTAATTACCGATACCGATATCAACCGATACCGATATCAACCGATATATGCAGTCGTGGAATTAACACATTATTATGCCTAATTTGGACAACCATGTATGGTGAAGATAAGGTACTTTTTTTAAAAAATTAGTAAAATAAGATAAATAAATTAAAAACATTTTCTTGAATAAAAAAGAAAGTACGACAATATAAAAACAGTTACATAGAAACTAGTAATGAATGAAAATTAGTAAAATTAAGTGTTAAAGGTTAGTACTATTAGTGGAGCAGCAGCACGCACAATCATGTGTGCTTACGGACTGTATCCCTTGCAGACTGTATTGATATATATTGATATATAATGTAGGAACCAGAATACTAATAACAGAAAGAAACAACCCTTTTGTGTGAATGAGTGTAAATGGGGGGAGGGAGGTTTTTTGGGTTGGTGCACTAATTGTAAGTGTATCTTGTGTTTTTTATGTTGATTTAATAAAAAAAAAAAAAAACGATACCGATAATAAAAAAAACGATACTGATAATTTCCGATATTACATTTTAACGCATATATCGGCCGATAATATCGGCAGGCCGATATTATCGGACATCTCTAGTGTATATACATATATATGTATGTGTGTATACACACACATGACCCCCTTTATTTAGAAAATTATCAAAAAGTATGGAAATCCATTTTGGTACCGGTACCAAAATATTGGCATCGGGACAACCCTAATGTGTGGTAAAAAGTTGATTAATTTGATGAATTGGATGATTTAGTGCAGTGGTCCCCAACCACCGGTCCGAGGACCGGTACCGGTCCATGATGCATTTGCTACCGGGCCACGCAGAAACAATAATTAATTTATAAACTACCGCAGTTTCTCCGACTTCACTTTGGCCTGTCCCACTAAGCACACCAATAAGTTAATAGTTGTATATTACAACTTCTTTGTTATAGTACATGGAACAGTGCACATAAATGGACAAATAAAACGGAAATGTGCTAATGGGCTAATTTTTCATGCTCATTTTTTGGCAGTTTTTATCCGCCACACGTAGAAAGCCGCTCCGTAAAAATAATGCATATGGGGTGTAACGGTACACAAAAATTTCGGTTCGGTGCGTACCTCGGTTTAGAGGTCACGGTTCGGTTCATTTTCGGTACAGTAAGAAAACAACAAAATATACATTTTTTGGTTATTTATTTCCCAAATATGTAAACAATGGCTTCACCTTTTAACATTGTGAACACTATAATAATTCTGCCCACGTTAATCAACATTAAACTGCCTCAAGTTGTTGCTCAGATTAAATAAAATGACACAACTTTTCTTCTACATATAAAAAGTGCAACATCAAACAGTTTCAAGTCAACTCATCATGCTTATTTTGTTACAGCATTTGGGAAGCCTGTAGTTGAGTTTTATTATGTAAATGTTATATTTGTATCAACATGTGATAGCAGGGACCCTGCCATTCAAAACTAGGCTGCTACATTACTAATGATTAATGTAACTATAGCTGAAAAAATAGTACAATAGCAATAGGAGAGACTATTCATCCCTGAACACCATGGAGTTCATGTAGGCTTAATGATGCACTTACATTATTATATCAACTATCAGAGACAGAAACTCTTCATTTAACATAATGTCCTTTTTTGCTGCTTCAACACAGTAAAAGGTAAAGTGAAATAACAGACGGACAGGGCTTTGCTGTCCGTAACACACACACACACCGCAAAATGAGCTAACGTTACGCTAAAAGCGAATTAGCCTTCACCTCAAGCCAGGACTGCGAGCGAGCTGAGCTGCCTTTTATATTTCTAGAAGGTCAACGGGCTCATAGTGATGTTACTAGTAGTTGACTGGGAGGTGTTTATTATCATTTGGGGAGAGTCCGCTGCCTGATGCTTACCTGCAGCACTGACTACACGCGCTCTAAATACGCACTGCTGATTGGCTGTTAAAGGCCCACTTAAAGCCACTACTAGCGACCACGCAGTCTGATAGTTTATATATCAATGATGAAATCTTAACATTGCAACACATGCCAATACGACCGGGTTAACTTATAAAGTGACATTTTAAATTTCCTGCGAAACTTCCGGTTGAAAACGTCTATGTATGATGAAGTTTGCGAGTGACGTCGATGGTTGAAACGGAAGTATTCGGACACATTGAATCCAATACAAAAAAGCTCTGTTTTCATCTCAAAATTCCACAGTATTCTGGACATCTGTGTTGGTGAATCTTTTGCAATTTGTTTAATGAACAATGAAGACTGCAAAGAAGAACGTTGTAGGTGGGATCGGTGTATTAGCGGCTGGCTGCAGCAACACAACCAGGAGGACTTTGACTTGGATAGCAGACACGCTATCCGACGCTAGCTGCCAACCACACGGATGATTGGGTGAAGTCCTTCGTCGCTTCGTCGATCGCTGGAACGCAGGTGAGCACGGGTGTTGATGAGCAGATGAGGGCTGGCTGGCGTAGGTGGATAGCTAATGTTTTTTGCATAGCTCTGTGAGGTCCCGTAGCTAAGTTAGCTTCAATGGCGTCGTTAGCAGCAGCATTGTTAAGCTTCGCCAGGCTGGAAAGCATTAACCGTGTAGTTACATGTCCACGGTTTTATAGTATTGTTGATTTTCTGTCTATCCTTCCACTCAGGGGTTTATTTATTTTGTTTCTATCTGCAGTTAAGCCGATGCTATCACGTTAGCTCCGTAGCTAAAGTGCTTTGCCGATGTATTGTCGTGGGGATAAAAGTCACTGTGAATGTCCATTTCGCGTTCTCGACTCTCATTTTCAAGAGGATATAGTATCCGAGGTGGTTTAAAATACAAATCCGTGATCCACAATAGAAAAAGGAGAGAGTGTGGAATCCAATGAGCCAGCTTGTACCTAAGTTACGGTCAGAGCGAAAAAAGATACGTCCTGCACTGCACTCTAGTCCTTCACTCTCACGTTCCTCATCCACAAATCTTTCATCCTCGCTCATATTAATGGGGTAATCGTCGCTTTCTCTGTCCGAATCGCTCTCGCTGCTGGTGTAAACAACGGGGAAATGTGAGGAGCCTTTCAACCTGTGACGTCACGCTACTTCCGGTACAGGCAAGGCTTTTTTTTATCAGCGACCAAAAGTTGCGAACTTTATCGTCGATGTTCTCTATTAAATCCTTTCAGCAAAAATATGGCAATATCGCGAAATGATCAAGTAAGACACATAGAATGGATCTGCTATCCCAGTTTAAGTAAGAAAATGTCATTTCAGTAGGCCTTTAAACGCTCTGTGTGTGACCAATCAGATGGGTGTGTGGGTGCGACAATGATGGGTGCTGTGGAGACGACTGACAGAGACAGAGGCAAAAGGAAGCGGAGGCGGCTACTTAAAGGCCTACTGAAAGGAAATTTTTTTTATTTAAACGGGAATAGCAGATCCATTCTATGTGTCATACTTGATCATTTCGCGATATTGCCATATTTTTGCTGAAAGGATTTAGTAGAGAAAATCGATGATAAAGTTTGCAACTTTTGCTCGCTGATAAAAAAAAGCCTTGCCTGTACCGGAAGTAGCGTGACGTCACAGGAGCTAGTATTCCTCACAATTCCCCGTTGTTTACAATGGAGCGAGAGAGATTCGGACCGAGAAAGTGACGATTACCCCATTAATTTGAGCGAGGATGAAAGATTCGTGGATGAGGAACGTTACAGTGAAGGACTTGAAAGGCAGTGCAGGACGTATCTTTTTTCGCTCTGACCGTAACTTAGGTACAAGCTGGCTCATTGGATTCCACACTCTCTCCTTTTTCTATTGTGGATCACAGATTTGTATTTTAAACCACCTCGGATACTATATCCTCTTGAAAATGAGAGTCGAGAACGCGAAATGGACATTCACAGTGACTGAACATGTAAATACACGATTAATAATATTCAGCTTTGTGAAGCTAAAAAAACAGAAGCTAACCTAGCTACGTAGCCAACGTGATAGCAGCAGTCTCAAATGCAGATAGAAACTAAATAAAATAAAATCCTGACTGGATGGATAGACAGAAGATCAAAAATACTATTAAACCATGAACATGTAAATACACGATTAATAATATTCCGCTTGGCGAAGCTAAAAAACAGAAGCTAACCTAGCTGCGTAGCTAACTTAGATGCGGCGGCGGCCGTTGTACGCTTTTGACGACACCCCGGCCGCCATCAGAGTCGGCAAGAAACATATATTTCCCCAAAGTTACGTACGTGACATGCACATATCGACACGCACGTACGGGCAATCGATCGAATGTTTGGAAGCCAAAGCTGTACTCACCGTAGTGCGTCTGCTATCCTGCTCAAAACACAACACAACCTCCTGGTGTTGGTGTTGCTGTAGTCCGCCGCTCCACCGATCGCACCTACAACTTTCTTATTTGCAGTCTCCATTGTCCAGTAAACAAATTGCTCAATCGCTTTATTAACAAGCGGTAACTGGTTGTAGTTCAAAAAGTAACGCACACACATACACGAGCTGCTGTTAGCCAAAAGTCACGCTCACACACACTCAAGTTCTCCGCCAACTCACTCGCGCATGCGCGTTCCCCAAACCCTTAAAGACACAGTACACTAATGCAAATATCACGGATATTACAGTATTGTACTTAGCCGCTAAGACACCGATCGATCCCACCTACAACGTTCTTC
Source organism: Entelurus aequoreus (assembly GCF_033978785.1). Taxonomy (NCBI): domain Eukaryota; kingdom Metazoa; phylum Chordata; class Actinopteri; order Syngnathiformes; family Syngnathidae; genus Entelurus; species Entelurus aequoreus. The sequence goes on along the minus strand of NC_084750.1, from coordinate 14,924,629 downwards.
TTTGCAGCCTCCATTGTTCATTAAACAAATTGCAAAAGATTCACCAACACAGATGTCCAGAATACTGTGGAATTTTGTCGAAGAAAACAAGAGGTTTTTATATCGGGTCAGATGGGGTCCAACCACTTTCGTGGATTTTGTGACGTCACGCGCATAAATCATATCCAAAGGAGTTTTTCAACCGGAAGTGTGGCGGGAATTTTAAAATGTCACTTTATAAGTTAACCCGGCCGTATTGGCATGTGTTGCAATTAGGGATGCAATACTTCATTCCACAGCCAACTACTTAGTAGCTGGACTGAACCACTAATGCAGTGTTTTTCAACCTTTTTGGAGCCAAGGCACATTTTTCGCGTTGACAAAATGCGGAGGAGGCACACCACCAGCAGAAATCATTAAAAAACGAAACTCAGTTGACAGTAAAAAGTTGTCGTCGCAATTGTTGGATATGACTTTAAAGCATACATCACTATAGCTCTTGTCTCAAAGTAGGTGTACTGTCACCACCTGTCACATCCCACCCTGACTTATTTGGACTTTTTTGCTGTTTTCCTGTGTGTAGTGTTTTACTTCTTGTCTTGCGCTCCTATTTTGGTGGCTTTTTCTTAGGGATGTCCGATAATGGCTTTTTGCCGATATCCCGATATTGTCCAACTCTTTAATTACCGATACCGATATCAACCGATACCGATATCAACCGATATATACAGTCGTGGAATTAACACATTATTATGCCTAATTTGGACAACCAGGTATGGTGAAGATAAGGTACTTTTTTAAAAAAAATAATAAAATAAGATAACTAAATTAAAAACATTTTCTTGAATAAAAAAGAAAGTAAAACAATATAAAAACAGTTACATAGAAACTAGTAATGAATGAAAATGAGTAAAATTAACTGTTAAAGGTTAGTATTATTAGTGGACCAGCAGTACACACAATCATGTGTGCTTACGGACTGTATCCCTTGCAGACTGTATTGATATATATTGATATATAATGTAGGAACCACAATATTGATAACAGAAAGAAATGGGGGGAGGGAGGTTTTTTGGGTTGGTGCACTAATTGTAAGTGTATCTTGTGTTTTTTATGTTGATTTAATTAAAAAAAAACAAAAAAACAAAAAAAACGATACAGATAGGGATGTCCGATAATATCGGCCTGCCGATATTATCGGCCGATAAATGCGTTAAAATGTAATATCGGAAATGATCGGTATCGGTTTTTTATTATCTGTATCGTTTTTTTTTTTTTTTTTTTTTTTTATTAAATCAACATAAAAAACACAAGATGTTATGTATTACAATTAGTGCACCAACCCAAAAAACCTCCTTCACCCAATTTCTTTCTGTTATCAATATTCTGGTTCCTACATTATATATCAATATATATCAATACAGTCTGCAAGGGATACAGTCCGTAAGCACACATGATTGTGCGTGCTGCTGGTCCACTAATAGTACTAACCTTTAACAGTTAATTTTACTCATTTTCATCAATTACTAGTTTCTATGTAACTGTTTTTATATTGTTTTACTTTCTTTTTTATTCAAGAAAATGTTTTTAATTTAGTTATGTTATTTTATTTTATTTTTTTTAAAAGTACCTTATCTTCACCATACATGGTTGTCCAAATTAGGCATAATAATGTGTTAATTCCAGGACTGTATATATCGGTTGATATCGGTATCGGTAATTAAAGAGTTGGACAATATCGGAATATCGGATATCGGCAAAAAGCCATTATCGGACATCCCTAGTTGCAATGTTAAGATTTCATCATTGATATATAAACTATCAGACTGCGTGGTTGCTAGTAGTGGCTTTCAGTAGGCCTTTAATATGTTTGTGTGGAAACTCGTTCGGTACACCTCCGAACTGAACCGGAACCCCCGTCCCGAAACGGTTCAATACAAATACACGTACCGTTACACCCCTAAATGCATACATTAAACCGGTCCCTCGTGGAAAAAAGGTTGGGGAACCCTGATTTAGTGCATGTAAAGGTACTGACTGACATAGGTTGCAAGACTAAAACTATGGATGTAAACAACACACACACACACACACACACACTGCTTCCAGAGTAGTGTCAGCATGGTTAGGTTGTGTGTTGTTGCATGGAGGGTTATTGCGTGCAGAAGGTAAAGCCATCAGCTCTGACCTGGAGCCCTTTGCCAGCCACCGGGGGGAATCAATTCCCACCCTTAGATCAGCGTGGCCGTGTTATCTTAAACTTGAGGCTGTTGCTCTGACATACAGGAATGTCACCTCTGAGGATACACACACACACACACACACACACACACACACATTATATAGGTTGGGCACACACACACACACAAACAGGAGATTTCTCACGCCTTAGCAGAAAGAGAGAGAGGTTGTTATCAGCGTGAAGGCATCTGGCTATCTGCCGTGATTTATTAGCCCTTTGATGGCACTCTCTCTCCCCGCCATCAATCACCATTTCTATCGGTCTGCTTCGGATTTGCCGTCCTTAAGCGGATCGGAAAGTCAAAGGTGCGGCGCTGAGCTTGCGTTTTCAAATGACAAGCGGTGAATCTCGGCAGAAATGGGATTTCTGCAGCTTACCTTGTCTTATCTCCCACTTCCTCCCTGTGGTCTTCCTCACTTCCGCCTCCTTTTTTGGGGGGGAAGTTTGCCATAACACACTAACACACACACCCTGGTTCACATTACACACACTCTTGTATTTCTTACCTTCTGGAGACCTCCGAAAAATGCCTACCTCTTGAGGACCACCCTTTCTAGATATGTAACAATTAGGGATGTCCGATAATGGCTTTTTGCCGATATCCGATATGCCGATATTGTCCAACTCTTTAATTACCGTTACCGATATCAACCGATACCGATATCAACCGATATATACAGTCGTGGAATTAACACATTATTATGCCTAATTTGGACAACCAGGTATGGTGAAGATAAGGTACTTTTTTTTAAAAAATGAATAAAATAAAATAAGATAAATAAATTAAAAACATTTTCTTGAATAAAAAAGAAAGTAAAACAATATAAAAACAGTTACATAGAAACTAGTAATGAATGAAAATTAGTCAAATTAACTGTTAGAGGTTAGTACTATTAGTGGAGCAGCAGCACGCACAATCATGTGTGCTTACGGACTGTATCCCTTGCAGACTGTATTGATATATATTGATATATAATGTAGGAACCAGAATATTAATAACAGAAAGAAACAACCCTTTTGTGTGAATGAGTGTAAATGGGGGAGGGAGGTTTTTTGGGTTGGTGCACTAATTGTAAGTGTATCTTGTGTTTTTTATGTGGATTTAATAAAAAAACAACAAAAAAAAACGATACTGATAATAAAAAAACCGATGCCGATAATTTCCGATATTACATTTTAACGCATTTATCGGCCGATAATATCGGCAGACCGATATTATCGGACATCTCTAATAACAATTTCTATTTACAACATTAATAATATATACACTACTGTTCAAAAGTTTGGGGTCACCCAAACAATTTTGTGGATTAGCCTTCATTTCTAAGAACAAGAATAGACTGTCGAGTTTCAGATGAAAGTTCTCTTTTTTCTGGCCATTTTGAGCGTTTAATTGACCCCACAAATGTGATGCTCCAGAAACTCGAATCTGCTCAAATGAAGGTCAGTTTTGTAGCTTCTGTAACGAGCTAAACTGTTTTCAGATGTGTGAACATGATTGCACAAGGGTTTTCTAATCATCAATTAGCCTTCTGAGCCAATGAGCAAACACATTGTACCATTAGAACACTGGAGTGATAGTTGCTGGAAATGGGCCTCTATACACCTATGTAGATATTGCACCAAAAAGCAGACATTTGCAGCTAGAATAGTCATTTACCACATTAGCAATGTATAGAGTGTATTTCTTTCAAGTTAAGACTAGTTTAAAGTTATCTTCATTGAAAAGTACAGTGCTTTTCCTTCAGAAATAAGGACATTTCAATGTGACCCCAAACTTTTGAACGGTAGTGTATGTAATTTCAAGCAGGACACATATTTTTTTGTCAAAATGAAAAAAAATCAATGACATTTAGTGAGAAAATATACTTTATTGACACATATCATTTCTAGGTGTAAAATGATGTCACGGGCCAGATCTGGCCTTGACTTTGACACCTGTGTCCTACAGTGAGTGAACTCGTCCAAAAGATGGCGCCAAAGCACAAACGATAACACACCTTTTCAGTGTTTCTGCTTGTTTTCTGTGGAGAGGGAAGTCTGGGCTTCTCTGCTTAGGCTGCTGCCCCCGCGACCCGACCTCGGATAAGCAGAAGAAAATGGATGGATGGATGCTTGTGTTTAATGAACACACAAAACATTACGACCGTTAGTGAATCTAGCTGCACCGTTTTATAAGCCGCAATTTACGGTATATTCTTACCAGTGGCGGAGCAGGAAGTGGCTAGACATACATTAGTAGTAATGATAATAATAATAATAGATTTTATTTGTAAAAAGCACTTTACATTGAGTAAACAACCTCAAAGGGCTACAGTGTATTAAAAAATAAAATACAAATAATAATAATTAAAGCTGCAAGCAGCGTTGGTCGGGTCCGCATTTTGGCAGGTGCTAGTCCTAGGTGTCCCAATACTTTTGTCCAGTGGTAGTCCTGAGTGAGACCTACATAGAGGTTTTTGTTTCATGTCTCTACGATATTCGTACTAGGAGTTAGAGGAAGTTGTGTCTGTGTTTCCTAGGTGCTGCGGCACAGTGGTTCTTTTCTTTGAAGGCTCGTAAAATCAAAACCGTAGCACTTATTAAAACGCTTTCGTCAACTTTTAATCAGAAGGGTTCAATCTCTCTCCTGTAGTAGTTTGAAGCCAGACCGACAAACGCGCTCAGAGGAGATAATGTTTGATGTTTGGTGACCGCTTTTTTAAAAAAAAAGTGTTTTGAAGTGGGGATATCAAACTTCCTGTTGATTTTTGCTGAAGGATTTTAATCTATGAAATGTAGGTCTAAGTGAGACCTACGTAGAGGTTTTTGTTTCATGTCTCTAAAACGTTCATACCGGAAGTTACAAGCAGTTTTGTCTGAGTTTTCCTCTGAGAAGCAGTTTTGTCTCTGTTCTATTCAAAAATTGCGCTAGAGCGCAATTTTGAGTTTTGGGGTTCGGTTTTTTTTAGATCGCAATTTCCACCAGTCCCGATGTGTGTGAGAATTTTGGTGAGTTTTGAAGTATTTTAAGGGGGTCAAATTACAGCTCAAAGAGGCAAAAATTTGTGTTTTTAGTCATTTTTTGTGTTGAAGGGGAAATTGCCAACTTCCTGTTGGTTTTTGCCCGAGGATGTGAAATTATGAATTGTAGTTCTAAGTGAGACCTACATAGAGGTTTTTGTTTCATGTCTCTACGACCTTCCTAGTGGGAGTTACAGGCAGTTTGTTTTTGTTTTTTTCCCTAGGGGGCGCTAGAGCGCGATTTTTATTTTTGGGGTTTGTTTTTTTTTTACTAAAGTGTGCTGTCCCAGTTTTTCTATGTGTGTATAAAATTTGGTGAGTTTTGAAGCATGTTAGGGGGGGCAAAGTAGTGCGCAAAGCTGCGGAATAATAATCATAGGTTCCCTGTGGGAGTCCTTTATACAGGGTACAGGCGGACCCTAATAAAAAGATATACAAAAAATAAAAAAAATTAAAATAGCTAAATCTAGGATGCATATATCTAAAAAAAAATTAAAAATTAGAGCGTATCTAGTTGATACTACAATGATTACATCGATATTTTTTATAATAATAATAATAGATTTTATTTGTAAAAAGCACATTACATTGAGTAAACAACCTCAAAGTGCTACAGTGTATTAAAAAAAAATAAAAATAATAATAATAATAATAAAAAATAAAAAAAAATAAAAATTAGAACTGCCAAATAGCTAAAACTAGTATGCATATATCTATAAAAAAAAAAGGCTTTTTTTAAAAAGAAGGGTTTTTAAGCCTTTTTTAAAAGCATCCACAGTCTGTGGTGCCCTCAGGTGGTCAGGGAGAGCGCTCCACAGACTGGGAGCGGCGGAGCAGAAAGTGGTAGAGTTTCACATTAAAGCGCCCTGTCATTTATTTATTGTTATTTTACATGCGCTTACTCACGCAGAATGGGGCTCCGAAGGGGGTCTGACGTGATGGCGGGGGCGGGGGCGGGGGGTCTTTACCAAACAGACGGGGGGGCCAAAGGGAACAAGGAAGTGACACACATTCCCAATTAGCCCGCCACCATCATGATGAAAACTCACGCACGCGGTCCCCCCGGGGGCGCCCCGTCATTTGCTGACCCGCGACCCCTCTTAACGAACCCTGTCGCCCACACCGAGTGACGGCCGTCTTCCTCCACAATGCGGCCATTCAGCGGGCAGGGACGGAGGCGAGGAGATAGATGGCGAGGGCGGGGGGGGGGGGGGAATAAAGGGAACGATGCGTCTCGGTTGCCGCGCTCGGGGCTGTTTATCTTGCAGATGCGGTCCAACACGGGCCTGCACATACCAGACGATATCACTTTAGGAACATAAACACAGCAGCTGCATCAAAGACCAGCACGGCTCTTTAACAAGACTCCTTCTCCTAACTCCATCCACCCTTTATTGGGTTAAGTCTCATTCTGCCTGAAAATGGGGGACTTTGGGGGGTGTATTTCCTTGTTTACCTTAGGAAAGCACACAGTAGGGTTGTTCGGTACTAGTACCGGTACTAGTATAGTACCGCGATACTAATGAATCATATTCTGTACTATACCTCCTCTAAAAAGTACCGGTACCCCCCACCCCTTTTTTTTTTTTTTTTAACAGGCATGACGTCATGACATTGCTGGTTTTTACAAGCATGTTCAGCAGCGCGCACACACAGAGTACTTACAAGCAGACACAGTGTGTAGACAGAAAAGGGAGAATGGACGCATTTTGGCCTAAAAAGTAAAGATAAAGGTGAAGTTATAACACTGAAACACCCTCAGGAAGAGGTGCTTAAAGACATGGCTAGCTAGTTAGTGGCTAACATCCATCCACAGTGTTTTGTCTGCTTCTAAATCACTAATCCTCGCCTCCGTGGCGACAAAGTACGTTTCTTACAAGTAGCATTATCACTGGAGGACGAGGAATAGCTAAACATGCTTCACTACACACCGTGGGAGGATACAATAGCTCACCGGCGTCACAATGTAAACAAACGCCATGGGTGTGACATCCACTGTAATGATACCAAGTACAAGAGCGTATCTAGTTGATACTACAATGATTACATCGATATTTTTGATAATAATAATAATAGATTTTATTTGTAAAAAAGCACTTTACATTGAGTAAACAACCTCAAAGTGCTACAGTGTATTAAAAATAATAATAATAATAATAAAAATAAAAAGATAATAAAGATAAATAAATAAAAATAAAAACTAGAACAGCCAAATAGCTAAAACTAGTATGCATATATCCCCCAAAAAAAAGGCTTTTTGAAAAAGAAGGGTTTTTAAGCCTTTTTTAAAAGCATCCACAGTCTGTGGTGCCCTCAGGTGGTCAGGGAGAGCGTTCCACAGACAAAATATTTTTTCCTTTTTAAAAGAGTTCATATTATGTTTATAAACTCAGTAAATACGTCCCTGGACACATGAGGACTTTGAATATGACCAATGTATGATCCTGTAACTACTTGGTATCGGATCGACACCTAAATTAGTGGTATCATCCAAAACTAATGTAAAGTATCCAAACAACAGGAGAATGAGTGATTATTACATTTGAACAGAAGTGTAGATAGAACATGTTGAAAAAGAAAATTAATAGTAAATGAACTAGTGGATTAATACTTTTTTACAGCTTGTCCTTTATAATGTGTACAAAATAATAGGGGTATAAATGACACAATATGTTACTGCATACGTCAGCAGACTAATTAGGAGTCTTTGTTTGTTTACTTACTACTAAAAGACAAGTTGTCTAGTATGTTCACTATTTTATTTAAGGACTAAATTACAATAATAAACATATGTTTCATGTACCCTAAGATTTTTTTGTTTGAATAAAGCCAATAATGACATTTTTTGTGGTTCCCTTTATTTAGAAAAGTACCGAAAAGTATCGAAATACATTTTGGTACCGGTACCAGCGACAACCCTACATTGTGGCATTCAGGCTGAAAGTGTTCTCTCCAGAGTGGGAGAAAAAGAAGTTTCCACTTGCATCATCTGCTGTTATGTAAAGTTTTGGGGGCTTTTCTCCAATAACAGTCCAATAACACTTTACGAGTTTTTGCTGGCGTTGCGAGGGCCTCTTTCACAGTACACATTGGAGGAGTGAGGGAGAGATGACTTGGCAGTGGTGGTCCTCACTGGAGGTGGTCTCTCCCTCTCCTTCACCACACTCTTTACCTAAACCCTCTTTAATGTGTTGCCATCTTCTTTAAATCCCCTTCTCTCACTCACATACTGGAGATATATAATCTCCCTCGCTCCTTTCTCCTCTCATTTCCTCCTTCATGTTCACCTCTGCACACACACACACACACACACACACACACACACACACACACACACACACACACACACACACATTCTTGTATTTGTTACCTTCTTGAGACCTGAGAAAAATGCCTCCCTCTTTAGGACCAGCCTTTCTAGATATATAAAGATGTGTATTTACAACATTAATAATAAATACATACTATGCAAATGTAAAAAAAGCTTGTTGTGAAAAAATGAGTTGGAATTTCACAAGAAAAAGGTCAAAATTTCACACGAAAAAGTTAGAGTTTCGCCAGGGTTGTAATAAAAGTTGTAATTTTACGCAACGCAAGTCAAAATTTTACAAAAAAAATTGAACATTTGTGCAATGTTATGATAAAAGTTGGAATTTGACTCAATAACAGTCGCAATTTTACAAGAAAAAAAGCTCAAAATGTTGGCAATTGTATGAAAAGAGTGGTAATTTTACCCGACAAAAGTCACCATTTTATAAGAAAAACTTAAAAATTTGGGCAATATTTTAATAATAATCGGAATTTTACTTGGCAAAATGATGACAGAGGTCACAATTTTACTCCAAAAATGTCAGTGTTTTACAAGAACAACAAAAAAAAAAGGGCACTATTGTGATAAAAGTCTGAATTTCGTATGACAAATGTCGCCATTTTGCATTAAAAAGTCATAATTTTACGAGAAAATGTTGCAATATTACAGAAACCGAAAGAATATCAGAAATTGTTCCCAATTTTATAAGAAAAAAGTCGACACATTGTGTGAAAAAGACTGCTTTTAGTAAAAAAAAAAATATATATATTTTTGTTTGTTTGTTTGTAATTGTTTTTTAATCTTCATTATTTTCTTCAAGTTATTACAGTATGTCTCTATATACGTATTTATTTATTTATTTTTAAATTAATTTTGGCCAAAGGGGGCGCATTTCAATTTCTTACACACACTTGTTATTTCATATGTTGACCAGAGGGGGAGCACTTTTAAAAGCGACACACAGTCAATTAGAAAAATCCCTCCTTTTTGGGACCACCCTCATTTTGATAGACGTCACCAGCAGGGGGTGCAAATGAGACATTCTCTATTAGATGCAATGTTATTGGGACCATGATTTATGTCATCACTTATTCACACCTCCTCATATGGAAGATACTTTTTCTTCTTCATGTCTCAAGAAGGGTAGAAATACATGAAAACACACACACACACACACACATATTCTTGTATTTGTTACCTTCTTGAGACCTGAGATAAATGCCTACCTCTTTAGGACCAGCCTTTCTAGATATATAAAGATGTGTATTTACAACATTAATAATATATACATACTATGCAGATATAAAAAAAGCTTGTTGTGAAAAAATGAGTTGGAATTTCACAAGAAAAAGGTCACAATTTCACACGTAAAAGTTAGAGTTTCGCCAGCGTTGTAATAAAAGTTGTAATTTTACTCAACGCAAGTCAAAATTTTGCAAGAAAAATTTAACATTTGTGCAATGTTTTGATAAAAGTTGGAATTTGACTCAATAACAGTCGCAATTTTACAACAAAAAGCTGAAAATGTTGGTAATTCTATGAAAAGAGTCGTAATTTTACCCGACAAAAGTCACCATTTTATAAGAAAAACTTTAAAATTTGGGCAATATTTTGATAATAATCGGAATTTTACTTGGCAAAATGATGACAAAGGTCGCAGTTTTACTCCAAAAATGTCACTGTTTTACAAGAACAACAAAAAAAAATGGGCACTATTGTGATAAAAGTCTGAATTTCATATGACAAATGTCGCCATTTTGCATTAAAAAGTAATAATTTTACGAGAAAATATTGCAATATTACAAAAACAGAAAGAATATGAGAAATTGTTCCCATTTTTTTAAAGAAAAAAGTCAACACATTGTGTGAAAAAGACTGCTTTTAGTAAAAAAAAATAATATATATATATATTTTTTTGTTTGTAATTGTTTTTTAATCTTCATTATATTCTTCAAGTTATTACAGTATGTCTCTATATACATATTTATTTATTTATTTTTAAATTAATTTTGGCCAAAGGGGGCGCATTTCAATTTCTTACACACACTTGTAGAAATACAAGAAAACACACCCACACACATATTCTTGTATTTGTTACCTTCTTGAGACATGAGAAAAATGCCTACGTCTATAGGACCAGCCTTTCTAGATATATAAAGATGTGTATTTACTACATTTATAATATATATATACTATGCAAATATAAAAAAAGCTTGTTGTGAAAAAATGAGTTGGAATTTCACAAGAAAAAGGTCACAATTTCACACGAAAAAGTTAGAGTTTCGCCAGGGTTGTAATAAAAGTTGTAATTTTACTCAACGCAAGTCAAAATTTTACAAGAAAAATTGAACATTTGTGCAATGTTATGATAAAAGTTGGAATTTTACTCAATAACAGTCGCAATTTTACAAGAAAAAAAGCTCAAAATGTTGGCAACTGTATGAAAAGAGTGGTAATTTTACCCGACAAAAGTCACAACTTTATAAGAAAAACTTAAAAATTTGGGCAATATTTTGATAATAATCGGAATTTTACTTGGCGAAATGATGACAAAGGTCACAATTTTACTCCAAAAATGTCACAATTTTACAAGAACAACAAAAAAAAATGGGCACTATTGTGATAAAAGTCTGAATTTCATATGACAAATGTCGCCATTTTGCATTAAAAAGTAATAATTTTACGAGAAAATGTTGCAATATTACAGAAACCGAAAGAATATGAGAAATTGTTCCCAATTTTATAAGAAAAAAGTCGACACATTGTGTGAAAAAGACTGCTTTTAGTAAAAAAAATATATATACATATTTTTTTTTGTTGGTAATTGTTTTTTAATCTTCATTATTTTCTTCAAGTTATTACAGTATGTCTCTATATACATATTTATTTATTTATTTTTAAATAAATTTTGGCCAAAGGGGGCGCATTTCAATTTCTTACACACACTTGTTATTTCATATGTTGACCAGAGGGGGAGCACTTTTAAAAGCGACACACAGTCAATTTGAAAAACCCCTCCTTTTTGGGACCACCCTCATTTTGATAGATGTCACCAGCAGGGGGTGCAAATGAGACATTCTCTATTAGATGCAATGTTATTGGGACCATGATTTATGTCATCACTTGTTCACACCTCCTCATATGGAAGATACTTTTCCTTCTTCATGTCTCAAGAAGGGTAGAAATACAAGAAAACACACCCACACACATATTCTTGTATTTGTTACCTTCATGAGACCCGAGAAAAATGCCTACGTCTATAGGACCACCCTTTCTAGATATATAAAGATGTGTATTTACAACATTAATAATATATACATACTATGCAGATATAAAAAAGCTTGTTGTGAAAAATGATTTGGAATTTCACAAGAAAAAGGTCACAATTTTCACACGAAAAAGTTTGAATTTTGGCAGTATTATAATAAAAGTCGTAATTTTACTCATACAAGTCAAAATTTTACAAAAAAACCGCAACATTTGTGCAATATCGTGATAAAAGTTGGAATTTGACTCAATAACAGTCGCAATTTTACAACAAAAAGCTGAAAATGTTGGCAATTGTATGAAAAGAGTGGTAATTTTACCCGACAAAAGTCACAACTTTATAAGAAAAACTTAAAAATTTGGGCAATATTTTAATAATAATCGGAATTTTACTTGGCAAAATGATGACAGAGGTCACAATTTTACTCCAAAAATGTCACAGTTTTACAAGAACAACAACAAAAAAAGGGCAATATTGTGATAAAAGTCTGAATTTCGTATGACAAATGTCGCCATTTTGCATTAAAAAGTCATCATTTTACGAGAAAATATTGCAATATTACAGAAACAGAATATGAGAAATTGTTCCCAATTTTATAAGAAAAAAGTCGACACATTGTGTGAAAAAGACTGCTTTTAGTAAAAAAAAATATATATATATATATTTTTTTGTTGGTAATTGTTTTTTAATCTTCATTATTTTCTTCAAGTTATTACAGTATGTCTCTATATACATATTTATTTATTTATTTTTAAATTAATTTTGGCCAAATGGGGCGCATTTCAATTTCTTACACACACTTGTTATTTCATATGTTGACCAGAGGGGGAGCACTTTTAAAAGCGACACACAGTCAATTTGAAAAATCCCTCCTTTTTGGGACCACCCTCATTTTGATAGACGTCACCAGCAGGGGGTGCAAATGAGACATTCTCTATTAGATGCAATGTTATTGGGACCATGATTTATGTCATCACTTGTTCACACCTCCTCATATGGAAGATACTTTTCCTTCTTCACGTCTCAAGAAGGGTAGAAATACAAGAAAACACACACTCACACATATTCTTGTATTTGTTACCTTCTTGAGACCTGAGAAAAATGCCTACGTCTATAGGACCAACCTTTCTAGATATATAAAGATGTGTATTTACAACATTAATAATATATACATACTATGCAAATATAAAAAAGCTTCTTGTGAAAAATGATTTGGAATTTCACAAGAAAAAGGTCACAATTTTCACACGAAAAAGTTTGAATTTTGGCAGTATTATAATAAAAGTCGTAATTTTACTCATACAAGTCAAAATTTTACAAAAAAAAACGCAACATTTGTGCAATATCGTGATAAAAGTTGGAATTTGACTCAATAACAGTCGCAATTTTACAAGAAAAAAGCTCAAAATGTTGGCAATTGTATGAAAAGAGTCGTAATTTTACCCGACAAAAGTCACAATTTTATAAGAAAAACTTAAAAATTTGGGCAATATTTTAATAATAATCGGAATTTTACTTGGCGAAATGATGACAAAGGTCACAATTTTACTCTAAAAATGTCACAATTTTACAAGAACAACAAAAAAAAAAGGGCACTATTGTGATAAAAGTCTGAATTTCATATGACAAATGTCGCCATTTTGCATTAAAAAGTAATAATTTTACAAGAAAATGTTGCAATATTACAGAAACCGAAAGAATATGAGAAATTGTTCCCAATTTTATAAGAAAAAAGTCGACACATTGTGTGAAAAAGACTGCTTTTAGTAAAAAAAATATATATATATATATATATTTTTGTTTGTAATTGTTTTTTAATCCTCATTATTTTCTTCAAGTTATTACAGTATGTCTCTATATACATATTTATTTATTTATTTTTAAATTAATTTTGGCCAAAGGGGGCGCATTTCAATTTCTTACACACACTTGTTATTTCATATGTTGACCAGAGGGGGAGCACTTTTAAAAGCGACACACAGTCAATTAGAAAAACCCCTCCTTTTTGGGACCACCCTCATTTTGATAGATGTCACCAGCAGGGGGTGCAAATGAGACATTCTCTATTAGATGCAATGTTATTGGGACCATGATTTATGTCATCACTTGTTCACACCTCCTCATATGGAAGATACTTTTCCTTCTTCACGTCTCAAGAAGGGTAGAAATACAAGAAAATACACACACACACATATTCTTGTATTTGTTACCTTCTTGAGACCTGAGAATAATGCCTACCTCTTTAGGACCAGCCTTTCTAGATATATAAAGATGTGTATTTACAACATTAATAATATATACATACTATGCAAATATAAAAAAGCTTCTTGTGAAAAATGATTTGGAATTTCACAAGAAAAAGGTCACAATTTTCACACGAAAAAGTTTGAATTTTGGCAGTATTATAATAAAAGTCGTAATTTTACTCATACAAGTCAAAATTTTACAAAAAAAATGCAACATTTGTGCAATATCATGATAAAAATTGGAATTTTACTCAATAACAGTCGCAATTTTACAAGAAAAAGCTCAAAATGTTGGCAATTGTATGAAAAGAGTCGTAATTTTACCCGACAAAAGTCACAATTTTATAAGAAAAACTTAAAAATTTGGGCAATATTTTAATAATAATCGGAATTTTACTTGGCAAAATGATGACAGAGGTCACAATTTTACTCCAAAAATGTCACAATTTTACAAGAACAAAAAAAAAAAAGGGCACTATTGTGAAAAAAGTCAGTAACCAAATATACTGCATAAGAAAGGACTAAATAATTGTATTATAATAATAAAAATATATATATATAATATACAATATAATAATAATAAATAATAATAAATAAATAAATAATAAATACATTCCAATATAATTATGTTGTGCTTAAATAAACTAATCTAATGTATAATGAATGTTTCTTAACTTTCAATAAAATTAAAGTGCAAATATTATTTATTTAACACATAAACCTTAGGCTTTGGTCAGGCTGATTACAAAAATAAGTACTAACTAGGGATGTCCGATAATGGCTTTTTGCCGATATCCGATATTCCGATATTGTCCAACTCTTTAATTACCGATACCGATATCAACCGATACCGATATCAACCGATGTATGCAGTCGTGGAATTAACACATTATTATGCCTAATTTGGACAACCTTGTATGGTGAATATAAGGTACTTTTAAAAAAAAAATAAAATAAAATAAGATAACTAAATTAAAAACATTTTCTTGAATAAAAAAGAAAGTAAAACAATATAAAAACAGTTACATAGAAACTAGTAATGAAGGAAAATGAGTAAAATTAACTGTTAAAGGTTAGTACTATTAGTGGACCAGCAGCACGCACAATCATGTGTGCTTACGGACTGTATCCCTTGCAGACTGTATTGATATATATTGATATATAATGTAGGAACCAGAATATTGATAACAGAAAGAAATGGGGGGAGGGAGGTTTTTTGGGTTGGTGCACTAATTGTAAGTGTATCTTGTGTTTTTTATGTTGATTTAATAAATTTTTTTAAAATAAACCGATACAGATAATAAAAAAAACCGATACCGATAATTTCCGATATTACATTTTAACGCATTTATCGGCCGATAATATCGGCCTGCCGATATTATCGGACATCCCTAGTACTAACCAAATATACTGCATTAGAAGGGACTAAATAATTGTATAATAAAAAAAATATATATAAATAATATAATATTAATAATAATAAATACATTGAAATACAATTATGTTGTGCTGAAACAAACTAACCTAATGACTAATGAATGTTTCTTAACTTTCAATAAAAATAAAGTGCAAATAAAAATAAAGCTTCGCCACTTTAGTCATAATTTTTGCGCTTAAGAAACTTCTCTTTGACTATAGTCCAAGACTTCTTCTGTTTGTTTGACATTATCATTACTGCCACCAGTGGTGGAAAAGTGTCTCACAACTGTGAGAAACAGACATTTTCTGATGGCCCCAACAAAAACACTCTGCTCTAATACACGCAAAAATGCAGTGGCTCAGGCCCAGAGTGTTTATGCCTGCGGGGAAGATGCTGGAAAGTTGGCAAAGGCCTGGCTTTCACAATAAAACACAAAACAAAAAAATGTAAAAGGCTAGATCAGCAAGTTGTTTTCTTAGAGTTGCGGCATGTTTTACTATGTCTGGTGTAGTTTGTCTTTGTTTTTCAGGGCTTATTCACTCCCTATTAAGTCAATCCTGAGGCAGAGTGTGTGTGTGTGTGTGCGTGTGTGTGTGTGCGTGTGTGTGTGTTCTTGTATTTCTAGCCTTCTTGAGACGTGAACAAGGAAAAGTATCTTCCATATGAGGAGGTGTGAACAAGTGATGACATAAATCACGGTCCCAATAATAGAGAATGTCTCATTTGCACCCCCTGCTGGTGACATCTATCAAAATGAGGGTGTGTGCGCGCTGCCGAACATGCTCCTCTGCTCGTAAAACCAGCAATGTCACGCCCGGGAACCGGTACTTTTCAAACAGAGTATAGTACCGTTTTTGATTCATTAGTACCGCGATCCATCCATCCATTTTCTACCGCTTGTCCCTTTCGGGTTTGAAAATGGATGGATGGATAGTACCGCGATACTATACTAGTATACAACCATAATACTACCTTTACATTTAAAAGGTTCTGCCTTCTTTACTACAAATCCGAGGGCCCTTCATCATGGAGTCGGTGCAGTGAGAGGGTCTCTCTCCCCCGTGGCACAACCTACACTGAAACCCGAGCCCACAGGAAGTGGCCGTGTGCATCATCACGTCACAGCGGACAAATAACTCACCGTTTGAAAAGTACCCCTCTATATTTTCTCTCCCCTCCCCACTCCGCCCTTGTCATCTCTCTCTCTCCATTTATTGTTTTCCTTACATCTCCTCCAGAGAGAAACCGTCACCAAACTCAAAGAAAAAAAAAAAAAAAAAGAACTGTCTTTCCTTAAGAAGAGTTTAAACCAAAACACACAAAAAAATAAAAGCTGGGGCTGGCGAGGGTTGAGTAAGCCCCCAAATTCCAGGAAATATTTTCTTGCACCGTTCCCTGCAGACTTGCGGTGTGGTGTGGTCGTCCCGCAGCCCTGCACATTATCTCCTCGTGCTTCTAGGTGGAATTTCCGAAAAGGAGGTTTATTTGAACGGTTTTGAAGAGTGCAACATTGGTCTTCCTTATCGTTGTTTTACTGCGCAAACGCAACGGTGAAAATGGTGCGGGAGGGGAAATAAATGAGGTGTGCGCTGCAAAAAAGTCAGTGTTCAAAAACAAGAAAAAAAATATGGGTATTTTATTTGAACTAAGCAAAATTATCTGCCAATAGAACAAGAACATGTGGCTTGTCAAGACTTTCCAAAACAAGTCAAATTAGCTAACCTCAATGAACCCAAAAATACCTTAAAATAAGAATATTCTCACTAATAACAAGTGCACTTTTCTTGGTAGAAAAAAAAAAGAGACCTTTTTGCTCAATATGTTGAAAAATACTCTTAAATGAAGTAAATGCTAGTGCCATTATCTTGACATAATGATATGTGCTCAGCATTACATTTCTTAACACCAGCAAACTTACACTAAAAACTAATTTATTGTTCTTAAAGGCCTACTGAAAGCCACTACTAGCGACCACGCAGTCTGATAGTTTATATATCAATGATGAAATCTTAACATTGCAACACATGCCAATACGGCCGGGTTAACTTATAAAGTGACATTTAAAATCTCCCGGGAAATATCCGGCTGAAACGTCGCGGTATGATGACGTATGCGCGTGACGTAGTCAGTTAAACGGAAGTTATGGTACCTCGTAGAATCCTATACAAAAAGCTCTGTTTTCATTTCATAATTCCACAGTATTCTGGACATCTTTTGCAATTTGTTTAATGAACAATGAAGGCTGCAAAGAAGACAGTTGTAGGTGGGATCGGTGTATTAGCAGCGGACTACAGCAACACAACCAGGAGGACTTTGTTGGAGAGCAGACGCGCTAGCCGGCGACTTCACCTTGACTTCCTACGTCTCCGGGCCGCCAAACGCATCGGGTGAAGTCCTTCGTCCTTCCGCCGATCGCTGGAACGCAGGTGAGCACGGGTGTTGATGAGCAGATGAGGGCTGGCTGGCGAAAGGTGGAGAGCTAATGTTTTTAGCATAGCTCTGTGCGGTCCGGTTGCTAAGTTTCTAAGTTAGCTTCAATGGCGTCGTTAGCACAGCATTGTTAAGTTTCGCCAGCCTGGAAAGCATTAACCGTGTATTTACATGTCCACGGTTTAATAGTATTGTTGATTTTCTATCCATCCTTCCAGTCAGGGGTTTATTTTTTTTGTTTCTATATGCAGTTAAAGCACGATGCTATCACGTTAGCTCGTAGCTAAAGCGTTTCGCCGATGTATTGTCGTGGAGATAAAAGGCACTGAATGTCCATTTCGCGTTCTCGACTCTCATTTTCAAGAGGATATAGTATCCGAGGTGGTTTAAAATACAAATCCGTGATCCACAATAGAAAAAGGAGAAAGTGTGGAATCCAATGAGTCAGCTTGTACCTAAGTTACGGTCAGAGCGAAAAAAAATATGTATTTCACTGCATTCTAGTCCGTCACTCTAACGTTCCTCATCCACGAATCTTTCATCCTCGCTCAAATTAATGGGGTAATGGTCCGAATCGCTCTAGCTGCGTTGAAAACAATAGGAAAATATGAGGGAGTGAACAACTGACAACGTCACACTACTTCCTGTAGGGGCAAGGTTTTTTTTTTATCAGAGACCAAAAGTTGCGAACTTTATCGACGTTATTCTATACTAAATCCTTTCAGCAAAAATACGGCAATATCGCAAAATGATCAAGTATGACACATAGAATGGATCTGCTATTCCCGTTTAAATAAAAAAAAATTCATTTCAGTAGGCCTTTAATGGAAAGGCAACAAGGCAACATCTTGTTACTCTCGGGGTCTCCTAGCCGCTCAGGCAAATCATATTGTCTAAAAATGCATTTTTCCATGGGTAACATGACATCATCGCGCCAAGTGCGTGCTCTTTCAGTCAATTAGTGCGCCGCCAGGCCAAAAATGTTTTAATTGTAATTTTGAAGAATCCATCTGAATGGGCATGAACTATTTCTGTTCAAAATTGTTAGAAATGTTAAATGTAGGGATGTCCGATAATGGCTTTTTGCCGATATCCGATATTCCGATATTGTCCAACTCTTTAATTACCGATACCGATATCAACCGATACCGATACTGATATATACAGTTGTGGAATTAACACATTATTATGCCTAATTTGGACAACCAGGTATGGTGAAGATAAGGTCCTTTTTTTTTTAAATTAATAAAATAAAATAAGATAAATAAATTAAAAACATTTTCTTGAATAAAAAAGAAAGTAAAACAATATAAAAACAGTTACATAGAAACTAGTAATTCATGAAAATGAGTCAAATGAACTGTTAAAGGTTAGTACTATTAGTGGACCAGCAGCACGCACAATCATGTGTGCTTACGGACTGTATCCCTTGCAGACTGTATTGATATATATTGATATATAATGTAGGAACCAGAATATGAAACAACCCTTTTGTGTGAATGAGTGTAAATGGGGAAGGGAGGTTTTTTGGGTTGGTGCACTAATTGTAAGTGTATCTTGTGTTTGTTATGTTGATTTAATGAAAAAAAACAAAAAACGATACAGATAATAAAAAAAACCATACCGATAATTTCCAATATTACATTTCAAAGCATGCCGATAAATCTCTACAAATTATCATTAACCTAAAATTTAATGGCAGCAACACATTGCAAAAAAGTTGTCACAGGGGCATTTTTACCACTTTTTTACCGCCTTTCCTTTTAACAACACTCAGTAAAGGTTTGGGAACTGAGGAGACACATTTTTGAAGTGGAATTATTTCCCATTCTTGCTTGATGTACAGCTTAAGTTGTTCAACAGTCCGGTATTGTGGTATTTTAGGCTTCATATTACGACAGGTCTGGACTACAGGCAGGCCAGTCTAGTACCCGCACTCTTTTACTACGAAGCCACGCTGTTGTAACACGTGGCTTGGCAATGTCTCGCTGAAATAAGCAGGGGCGTCAATGATGACATTGCTTGGATGGCAACATATGTTGCTCCAAAATCTGTATGTACCTTTCAGCATTAATGGTACCTTCACAGATGTGTAAGTTACCCATGTCTTGGGCACTAATACACGCCCATACCATCACACATGCTGGCTTTTGAACTTTGCGCCTAGAACAATCCGGATGGTTCTTTTCCTCTTTAGTCCGGAGGACACAACGTCCACAGTTTCCAAAAACAATTTGAAATGCGGACTCGT